>NW_028270151.1:4071787-4371787 GCF_037043375.1 Chiloscyllium plagiosum | reverse complement strand
ACCATGGGGAACCTTATCGAACGCCTTACTAAAATCCATATATACCACATCTACCGCTTTCCCCTCATCAACCTCCTTCGTCACCTTTTCAAAGAATTCAATAAGGTTTGTGAGGCACGACTTGCCCTTCACAAAACCATGCTGACTATCCTTGATCACATTATTCCTATCTAGATGTGCATAAATCCTATCCCTTACAATTCTCTCTAAGACTTTGCCCACAACAGAAGTGAGACTCACCGGCCTATAGTTACTAGGGCTATCCCTACTCCCCTTTTTGAACAAGGGAACCACATTTGCTATCCTCCAGTCTTCTGGGACTACTCCTGTAGACAAAGAGGACATAAAAATCAAGGCCAATGGCTCTGCAATCTCCTCCCTTGCTTCCCAGAGAATCCTAGGATAAATGCCATCAGGCCCAGGGGACTTATCTATTTTCACCTTTTCCATGATTTCCAACACCCCTTCTCTACATACCTCAAAGATTATAGGTACTTTCTTTAGAAATGGATCTAAAGCTAATAGTTTGAAAATACCGTTTGCATGATATAAATATTTACAATGGTTTAACAGAAAGCCAATACTTAATATTATCTACATCATATGTATGACATACTGATGACACAATGACTAAATAAATCTATAGTGTAAATTTTAATCTTTTAATTCATTCAAAGAGATTTTGCTGGGTGAAGCAGGAGAAGATGGTTTTGTTCAAACAGGCAATTCCAAGTCAGTAGCTATTAAACATTGAAATCAATAAAAATTGAAGACAAAGGTAATAGAAACTGGAAGGATTTAGAACTTGCTGCTAACTCACTATCACCAGTTTCATATCCCTCAAAATCATTTCTTTGGTCTAATCTTTTTAAGCCTCAGATCTGAAGGCTCAACTTTTACTGCTGGAGCTGTTCACTTTACACAGAAGCGGGCAATCACTGATCATATCGGATATCCCAGTGGCTTTTCTGGCAGAAAGTTATACAGTGGGGCAAATGGTGGAGGGTTATTATCCATCTTCGTGTGGCTATCATTATAACAAGGTAAAGATGTAGCTGCTGGCATTGACATGTAACGAACAGAGGGCCTCTGAGGGGAGAGAGAGGACAACAGTATTAATCCATATTTGTATTTTTTAAAGTGCTTTTATCCAAAATTCTATAAATATTAATTGCAATGATTTTAAACTCATCTTCTAACCAAAGTTACACTTTGATTACAGAAATGTATCTTCATCAGTGAGCTTTTATCACAGTCGTTATGAGCTAGAGACAGAGGAGTGTTTGAAAATGATTCTGTAAATTTGTCTTACGAAGGTACAAAGCCCAGTTCCTTACAAGGAGGCTACAGTATGAACATTTGGATTCCCGACCCATTTACACTGAAACAGTAAAATCTCCAGCTGAGATTACAAGTTCAGAGACAGGATGATCCTCATGGACCAGTTAAGTTTGTAAGTTTTTAGCTCAAACATAGAGAAATGAGATGAGAGGGACAATCCTGGACTTTTTTAAAATGCAGGATGAGGGTATTGCTGTCATCAGACAGATAAGAGCCAACCACATTGCTGTGGGTCTGGAGTCATATGCAGGCCAGGTCAGGTAAGGATGATTCTTCTGTAAAGGACATTAGTGAACCAGATGGGCTTTTCTGACAATCAACAATGGCTTCATGGTTATCATTAGACTCCTAATTCCAGATTTTGACTGAATTCAAATTCCACCATCAGGATTCAATCCCAGGTTCCCAGAACATTCCCTGGGTTTCTGGATTAACAGTCTGGCGATAATACCACGAGGCCATTGCTTTCCCTGTATCAAGGTACCATTTGACTGGGACCTAATGGAGGTGTCTCAGATTATGAGGGCCATGCACAAGGGGGAATACAGCACAGCTGGTCCCAGTGGTTGAAGGGTCAATAACAAGGGGGGATAATTTTACGTGGTAAGGAAGGATATTTAGAAGGAAACTGAGGAAAAGCTTTTTTCATTGTGAGGGTAATGTGGGTTTGGAATGTACTGCCTGGGAGGGGAGTTGAGGAGGGAAACCTTATATTCTTTAAAAATATTTGGACAATCACTTGAAGGGTGATAACATTCAAGGTGATTTAAATTGATGTCAGTACTTGAATGGAAAAAGAAAATATTTTTTCTTCACTGACTATTCCCAGATGTAGTGAAGTATTACTGAATTCAACTAATCCATCATGAAGGGGAGACGTCAAGAGAAATAGGTCAAATGGTAAATTGTTTCCAACTTGCAGCAGATCTCAGGTGGAGACACTTAGGAATAATACGCAAACTTTTAAACGTACAAATCAGAAAGGCAACATACCTGCTGCACTGTGTCGACACCTTGTTCTTGGAGAAGGAGAGGTGCTGAGGGAGATGTGCTGGGCTGGCTCTGTGTCTCCTCTTTAGCATTACACCTGGAATTGTGAAAGTTGAAGAGCTGGACACTAACATCAGGTGCAATGAGAGACTCCTCGAAAAAGCACAAGCAGAAGGTTTCAAAGCAAACAGTATCTTTATTGGTGAGGTAAGCACCACAGCAGTTAATGTGCTGCCTTAAAACATATTCTTCCTATATTGCAAAGAGGTTGATAGTACAATGTTGCAATTAATTTTTAAAAATGCAATCAACTTCAAGAAAATGAATATGAAATGGAAAGAAATTTGGCACTCACAATGTAATATTAGTTATATCTGCTAAATATTACAATAAATACCACCATCCCATTGAAAATGATACACCACTCATCTAACCTTTTTACTCCATAAAGTACATCCATTTTTATATCCCTTTAAATTATTGTGATTAAGCTTTATTGTCTGTTAATACTGCTGTTTTCAGTGGGGGGTTTTTTTCCACTGTACTTCCAATGCTTTAAAATGTAACTTATTTACTGAAACTTTAGTTTTGAACATTGTCCAGCATGGAATGTGACTAGTTTATTAGATAATTTAATAACCTTGTTCCTGTTTGGCTCCTAAAATAAACCATTCAGTTTACAAACCTCCTAAACTGAGATTAATTCCTGCCATCAACACTAATGGTTTCTAGTCTTCACCTGTTGATTTACCCAATCAACGTCACTTGTTAAATCTTCAGGGAATAACGGAAGAAATTTCAATGACAAATGCAACATAGTGCTGTCTGGTAAGGCACTGATGTCGGTATTGCCCAGAAGAATAGAAAAGTCATAAAGTATAAGAAAGGTGACATGATGTGAACTGGAGGACAATTATTAACCAGGGGTACTTTTTAATATCATTTCACAGGATCTGGGTTCTGCTGACTAGACCAGCATTTATGTCCCATCGTTAATGTCCCTGTAGAAGTCAGTGGTGAACCACCGTTGTCCCTATCATGTAGTAGACACACTGTTTCGGTGTTCAAGGATTGTGACCCAGCAATACTGAAGGAACGGCAATATATTTCCAAGTCAGGATGGTAAGTGGCTTGGTGGGGGAAGTCTTGAAGGTTTTGGTGTTCCCATGTATCTTCTGTCCTTGAACTTCTCAATGGTAGTAGTTGTGAGTTTGGAAAGTGATCAAGAGGGTTACTTTGTCATGAATGGTTTTGAGCTTCTTGAGTGTTGATGTTTGATTATAGCTTTACTGTATTGCATGCTGTATTCACTGTTAAGCATGTGTATGTTCCTGTGTTGTATCTTTACCAGGTTTCTATCCTTTTGCTAGTCCTGGTGCTGTTCTGGGCATGTCCTCCTGCACTTTCATTGAATCTGGACAGTAGCCCTGACAGAGTGAAGGATGCTGGGCTGTGAAGTTATAGACTGTGGGTAAATACAATGCTGTTGATGGCTCACAGTCCTCTGTGGGTGCCCAGTGTTGAGCAACTGCAGCTGTTTTGAATCCACCACAGTTGGCAGGGCCGGAGTGTTATACAGCAGGCAGGAGGGGATAATTAAGCTATTTAAATAAGTAAAATATGCTACAAAACTGTAAGATCTTTCTCATAAGTGCTTTATGAAATTGCACAGCTGTTAAGTACACACAATAAAAACACTGACTGCTAACTGAAAGAAGGAAGTATCTTTCCTCGTCTTACCGTGTTTTTAAAGTTCCCGAGAATAGCAGAGGTGGCAATTCCCAAAATGAAAGCAGATATGTTGAGTGTGGTTACCAGCCAAATCATGATGTATACAGATTGAATCTCCTGGCAACTCTTCACTCCAACAAACTCAAAGTAATTCTTCAAATAATCACCACTGCAAAACAGAAAGAATAGTTTTCTATCACACACAAGTTGATGGAGTGATTTCTTACAGCAGGTTGTGAAGGAGCTTTTCTGATACAAATTTGATGGAACAGTTTGTCACTCACTCACTGGGCTTTTTTAGCAAAATCTCACTGATCAAGGTCATTAAGGCAAGAGTCATCGGTCATAGGAAACAGTGTTTTTATAGAGTCATAGAGTTACGCAGCACAGAAACAGACCCTTCAGTCCAAACCATCCATGCCAACCAGACATCCCAAAGTGTGCTCAATGACAGCCAGTTGAGTAAATGTTAGATACAACAGAGACCAGGCACATTGTACACTTTCCACAAGGCCTTGGATAGAATGCAGGGAAAATTTACCAACAGGATTTAAAGGATCTTGGATCTTTGGCAAATTTGAGATTGTTCTCTTTCAAGTAGAGCCGATTAAGGGAAAATTTACAAACAGCTTTCAAGAAGAGATTATTTTATTCACTCATGAATATGGGCATCACTGGCTGACCAGCATTTATTGCCTGTTCCTTCGAGTCGTGTTGGAGCTGCACCCATCCAGGTAGGTGGGGAGTATTCCATCACACTCCTGACCTGTGCCTTGTAGATGGTGGACAGGCTTTGGGGAGTCAGTATTCCAAGCTTTTGACCGGCTGTTATAGCCACTCTATTTATGTGGTGAGTCCTGTTGAGTTTTTAATCAATAATAACACCCAGGATGTTAATAATGAGACATTCAGTGATGGTAAAACCATTAAACGTCAAGGGGCGATGGTTAGATTGTCTCTTCTTGGTGATGGCCATAGCCTGGCATTTGTGTGGTGTGCATATTACTTGTCACTTGTCAATCCAAGCCTGGATATTGTCCAGATCTTGTTTGAGACTAGATTAGATTCCCTACAGTGTGGAAATAGGCCCTTTGACCCAACAAGTCCACACCAACCCTCTGAAGAGTAACCCACCCAGTCCATTTCCCTCTGACTAATGCACCTAACACTATGGGCAATTTATCATGGCCAATTCACCTAACCTGCACATCTTTGTGACTGTGGGAGGAAACTGGAGCCTCCAGAGGAAACCCAGGCAGACACGGGGAGAATGTGCAAACTCCACACACATAGTCACCCAAGGCTGGAATCGAACCTGGGACCCTGGTGCTGTGAGGCAGCAGTGCAAACTACTGAGTCACCGTGCTGCTCTTGCATTTGAACACAGATTGCTTCAGCATCTGAGGAGTCGCGAATAGTGCTGAACACTGTGCAATAAACAGTGAGCATCCCCACTTCTGACCGTATGATAGAGGGAAGATATATTTTCATTTTTATTGTTCCTTGGGTGACATGTAAAGCTAACTTTTTTTAGCAACTAATGTATCAACTGTAAGTAATTAATACTTTGCCTCAGTGATCTAAATATTAGATATAAAGATGTGTACAATAATCATACTGAGAACAAGAGCGCAGTGGCTCAGTGGTTAGCACTGCTGCCTCACAGCACCAGGGCCGAGTTCGATTCCAGCCTCGGGTGACTATCTGTGTGGAGTTTGCACATTTTCCCTGTGTCTGTGTGGGTTTCCTCTGGTTTCTTCCCACAATCCAGGTTTGGTGGATGAGGTATGGGAAATGCAAGTTTATAGAATAGGGGATAGGTTTGGGTAGGATGCTGTTCAGAGGGTTGGTGTGGACTTGATGATCTGCTTCCACACTGTAGGGATTCTATGATTATCAATTTAAATTGTGCAAAAGTATTTTTGCCTGAAATTGACTACTTGTGTCTTTAGCTGAAAATGTGTTGCTGGAAAAGCGCAGCAGGTCAGGCAGCATCCAAGGAACAGGAGAATCGACGTTTCGGGCATAAGCCCTTCTTCAGGAATTAGATTAGATTACTTTACAGTTTGGAAACAGGCCCTTCGGCCCAACAAGTCCACACTGACCCGCCGAAGCGTAACCCACCCATACCCCTACATTTACCCATTACCTAACACTGCGGGCAATTTAGCATGGCCAATTCACCTGACCTGCACATCTTTGGACTGTGGGAGGAAACCGGAGCACCCGGAGGAAACCCACGCAGACACGGGCAGAACGTGCAAACTCCACACAGTCAGTCGCCTGAGGCGGGAATTGAACCCGGGTCTCTGGCGCTGCGAGGCAGCAGTGCTAACCACTGTGCCACCGTGCTTGCCACCAATGGGGAATGAGGAAAGTGTGTCCAGCAGGATAGGATAAAAGGTAGGGAGGAGGGACTTGGGGGAGGGGCATTGGAAATGCGATAGGTGGAAGGAGGTCAAGGTGAGAGTGATAGGCCGGAGTGGGGTGGGGGCGGAGAGGAAGAAGATTGCAGGTGAGGAAGGTGGTGCTGAGTTCGAGGGATTTGACTGAGACAAGGTGGGGGGAGAGGAAATGAGGAAACTGGAGAAATCTGAGTTCATCCCTTGTGATTGGAGGGTTCCCAGGCAGAAGATGAGGCGCTCTTCCTCCAGCTGTCGTGTTGCTATGGTCTGGCGATGGAGGAGTCCAAGGACCTGCATGTCCTTGGTGGAGTGGGAGGGGGAGTTAAAGTGTTGGGCTACGGGGTGATTGGGTTGGTTGGTCCGGGTGTCCCAGAGGTGTTCTCTGAAACGTTCCGCAAGTAGGCGGCCCGTCTCCCCAATATAGAGGAGGCCACATCGGGTGCAGTGGATGCAATAGATGATGTGTGTGGAGGTGCAGGTGAATTTGTGGCGGATATGGAAGGGTCCCTTGGGGCCTTGGAAGGAAGTAAGGGGGGAGTTGTGGGCGCAAGTTTTGCACTTCTTGCGGTTGCAGGGGAAGGTGCCAGGAGTGGAGGTTGGGTTGGTGGGGGGTGTGGACCTGACGAGGGAGTCACGGAGGGAGTGGTCTTTTCGGAACGCTGATAGGGGAGGGGAGGGAAATATATCCCTGGTGGTGGGGTCCGTTTGGAGGTGGCGGAAATGACGGCGGATGATATGTTGTACATGGAGGTTGGTGGGGTGGTAGGTGAGGACCAGTGGGGTTCTGTCCTGGTGGCGGTTGGAGGGGCGGGGCTCAAGGGCGGAGGAGCGGGAAGTGGAAGAGATGCGGTGGGGGGCATCGTCGACTACGTCTGGCAGGAAATTGCGGTCCTTGAAGAAGGAGGCCATCTGGGTTGTACGGTTTTGGAACTGGTCCTCCTGGGAGCAGATGCGGCGGAGACAAAGGAATTGGGAATGTGGGATGGGCGTTTTTACAGGGGGCAGGGTGGGAGGAGGTGTAGTCTTGGTAGCTGTGGGAGTCGGTCGGTTTATAGTAAATGTCTGTGTCGATTCGGTCACCCGAGATAGAAATGGAAAGGTCTAGGAAGGGGAGGGAGGAGTCTGAGACGGTCCAGGTGAATTTGAGGTTGGGGTGGAAGATGTTGGTAAAGTGGATGAACTGTTCAACCTCCTCATGGGAGCATGAGGCAGCGCCGATACAGTCATCGATGTAGCGGAGGAAAAGGTGGGGGGTGGTGCCAGTGTAGCTGCGGAAGATGGACTGTTCCACATATCCTACGAAGAGGCAGGCATAGCTGGGGCCCATGCGGGTGCCCATGGCTACTCCTTTGGTTTGGAGGAAGTGGGAGGATTGGAAAGAGAAGTTGTTCAGGGTGAGGACCAGTTCAGTCAGTCGAAGGAGGGTGTCAGTGGAAGGGTACTGGTTGGTACGGCGGGAAAGGAAGAAGCGGAGGGCTTTGAGTCCTTCGTGATGGGGGATGGAGGTGTACAGGGACTGGATGTTCATGTTGAAGATAAGGCGTTGGGGACCGGGGAAGCGAAAATCATGGAGGAGGTGGAGGGCGTGGGTGGTGTCCCGAACGTAGGTGGGGAGTTCTTGGACTAAGGGGGACAGGACCGTGTCGAGGTATGCAGAGATGAGTTCGGTGGGGCAGGAGCAGGCTGAGACAATGTCTTTAGGATCATTATGCATCTCTCTGGCTGAGTGCACATGTCTCTTTCCCATTCCCATGTGCATCTTCTCATTCTCCACCGAAATGAGCATAACCAATCTGTGCGGTACTGAGGGTTAAAATACTCACTTTGCACAATTGTACAATTCGCAGCAATAACAAGTGTTACTTCGCACTTTCAGGTTGCACGACTCTGTGAAACTCTGGCAAGGCACCTGCTCCCAACAGAAAAAACAGGCAGATGTGAAACAATTCCCATCCAGGGGTCATAGAAAACCTGAAAATACAAGTTAAAAAAACCAAAATGAAGAAGGATCACTGAACCCGAAACATTAACTCTGCTTTCTCTCCACGGCTGCTGCCACATCTGCTGAGCTTTTCCAGCAATTTCTGTTTCTGTTTCTGAAAATAATTGTTGTTGATGATTATCATTATCTGATTCTGTTCGGGTATTCCAAAAAAAACACATCACAATCAGCAGCTTCTGCATTGTACCTCTGAGCTGGAGTTACTCAACATCCTGTTGTGGTCACCGACTTGGCCAAGTCTCTCATGGTATTAGATGTGGCAATGTTTCTCACATTCAAGATATAACCGAAATAGGAGGGTCCTGTGGTACAGTGTTGTTGACCTTAGCTTTGGGCCAAAAGCTCCAGGTTCAAGTTGAACCTCAGGATTTGATGGCCATGGAAAGTGTATCATTATGTGGCCAAGCTGATTACCAGTCTGTAAATCCTTCTGCTACACTTCCATCAAATGGGAAGAGGGTTTCCTGCTCAGCCTCCATTCACAGGTTCTTGCCATGGGCAAGGGTCATTATTGCAAGGAACTAACCCTTTTCCCCACATACAATCAGCAAGGGGTATATATTTATTTATTTTTTAAGATTACTTACACGCCCTACAGCCCAACCAGTCCACACCAACCCTCCGAAGAGCAACCCACCCAGACCCATTCCCCTACATCTAACACTAGGGGCAATTTAGCATGGCCAATTCACCTAACCTGCACATTTTTGGATTGTGGGAGGAAACCGGAGCACCCGGAGGAAACCCACGCGGACACGGGGAGAATGTGCAAACTCCACACAGTCAGTGGCCCGAGGGAATTGAGCCCGGGTCTGCGGTGCTGTGAGGCAGCAGTGCTAACCACTGAGCCACCATGCTGCCCCTATATGGATATAGAAAAGTGTGAATGAATTTCTGACATATGACAGGCTTCACACATACATGTTGTAGGCAAATAATTAAAGCAGTTCCAATCTGCTGTTGACACCATATGGTGCTATCGGTAATAACTCTTTGTGTTTATTCGCTATAACGCTATACCTTCGTCCAAATGTTGTGTAGGTTTTTATTGACCATTGGACTTTTATACACAGAAAGAGACCATTCAGCCCATCATGTCAGCACTGATTAACAAAGCTCTAACTGCAGTAATCTCATTTTCCAGCTCTTGGTCCATAGACCTGGAGGCTATGGAAATGCAAGTGAATATCTAAAAACAGCTCAAATATAATGAGAGTTTCTGACTCAACTATCCTTCCTGGCAATGAGTCTCAGTTTCTCACCATCCTCTGGGTGAAAGAGTTTCTCCTCAAATCTCCCCTTAGCTTTCTACTTCTTACCTTAAACTCTGTCTCCTGGCTATTGACCCTTGTATTAGTGGATAAAGTAGGAGAAAGTGAGGACTGCAGATGCTGGAGACAGGAGTCAGAGAGTGGTACTGGAAAAGCACAGTAGGTCAGGCAGCATCCCAGGAGCAGGAGAGTTGACGTTTTGAGCATAAGCCCTTCATCAGGAATGTGGGAGTGGAGCGGGGGCGCCCAAGGAGGCTGAAAGATAAATGGGAGGGAGGGGGAAGGTAGCTGGGAATACGACAGGTAGGTGAAGGTGGGGAAGGTGATAGGTCAGAGCAGAGGATGAAGCGGGTAGATGGGAATAAGATGAAGTTCAAGAGAGTGGTGCCAAGTTGGAGGGTTGGATCTCGCATGAGGTGGAGGAAGGGGAGATAGGGAAACTGGTGAAATCAACATTGATCCTGTGTGGTTGGAGGGTCCCAAGGCGGAAGATGAGGCATTCTTCCTCCAGGCATCGGGTGGCTAGGATTTGTTGGTGGAGGAGACCCAGGATTTGCATGTCCTTGGCAGAGTGGGATGGGGTGTTAAAGTGTTCGGTCACAGGGCAGTGGGGTTGTTTGGTGCATGTGTCCCAGAGATGTTCTCTGAAACATTCTGCAAGTTGGCATCCTTCTCCCCAATGTAGAGGAGACTACACCCTAACCCTAACCCTAATCCTCCCTGCACCTCCACACACGACCTCTACTGTGTCCATTGCTCCCGATATGATCGCCTCTACACTGGGGAGACAGGGCACCAACTTGCAGATCATTTCAGAAAGCATCTCTGGGACACACGCACCAACCAGCCTCACTGCCCCTAGGTTGAACACTCCTCCCCCACTCCACCTAGAACATGCAATCCTGGGCCACGTTCATCGCCAAATTCTAGCCACCCAACGCCTGAAGGAAGAACGCCTCATCGTCAGCCTTGGGGCCTCCAACCATACAGGATCAAAGTCGATTTCTCCAGTTTCCCTATCTCTTCTACCCCCACCTTATCCTGGATCCAACCCTCCAACTCAGCACCACCCTCATGATTTGTCCCACCTGTCCATCTTCCTTTCCACCTATCCGCTCTAGCCTCCTCTCTGACCTATCACCTTCGCCCCTACCTTCACCAACTATCGCATTCCCAGCTACCTTTCCCCCAGCCTCACCTAGACCCTCCCATTTATTCTCTCAGCCGCCTTGGGCCCCTCCCCTCATTCCTGATGAAGAGCTTATGCTCGAAACATCAAATCTCCTGCTCCTCTGATGTTGCTTGACCTGCTGTGCTTTTCCAGTACCACACTTTTTGACTCTTCATGGAAAAACTGCCTTCCTATCCACCTTCTCTATGCCCCTCATAATCCTAGATACTTCTATCAGATCCTCTCTTAACCCTAGACTATCCAATCTTTCCTCCTAGCTGAGACCCTCTCGCAGACAACATCCTGCTAAATCTCCTCTGTACCCTCTCTACCATAATGCCATTCTCCTATAACGTAATGTCCAGAATTGCATGTGATACTCCAGTTGTTAATGAATCAGTGTTTTATTCCACGTGCTTTCTGTTTAGAGAATATAAACAAAAAATCCCATTCACTTCTGGGACGTGGGTGGCACTGGCTGGGCCTTTATTTATTTGCCCATCCCTAGTTGCCCCCCTCTGAAGTGTTCAGAGCCTTCTATGTGGCCCTGAATAAACTTGAGGGCGGTATGATAGATAATAACTTGGGCGGGATTAATTTCCCAAAGCTTTCTCCACATGTAAAAGAAGGAGAAAATCAGGCAAATGTTGTTGCAGATAAGGAATATCTGGAATGGTCGAAGAGAATAGAACAATAAAACTTATCCAAAGACAAATGAGGCTAGTATTGAGGGAGCTTGGGCAGCATGGTAGGCATAAGGATTTTAACAGGTGGCTGAAGATGTCTGCAAAAAGGAAAAGTGAAAGATAGTGATCAAGAAGACTAAGGTGTGGGAAATACAAGAGAAATTCCTAACAACACTGGACATCCTTCAAAATGGCAGCTCATCACTACCTCCTCCAGATTAATTAGGGAAGGACAATAAATATTGGCTGAACCAACAAGCCCAACTTCCCATGAGCGGAAAGAAGTAAAATGGCTTTGTGTTTGGACATAGACATTATACAGTACAGTGCAAAAATTCACCAAAGATCCTCAGACAGCACCTTCCAAACCTACAACCACTTCCATCTAGAAGGACAAGGGAACGCCACCACTTACAAATTCCACTCCAAGCCACTCACAATCTCGACTTGGAAGTCTGTCACCACTCGTTCAGTGTCGTTGGGTCAAAATCTTGGAATTCCCTCCCTCAGGGCATTGTGAGTCAACCTATACCACATCTGCTGCTCACGTTAATTTCTTGCATTTCCATGTTTTAGAATGTATTGTTACAGATATTCAACTTTGTAACTATAAAAATATTGAATTATTTTTGTTTTATGTTTTTATATATTTTGGTTCCCTTCATTCTGCAAATGAAATCCATCTCTGCCTTTAAATCAACCTACAGTAAGACAAAACTTTGACTCAATTTTCAGACAAAATTAAAGTTACAAACAGTTTCTGATCATTGCTTATTCACAAATTACTCCCACTTACAGTTGCCAGGTAATTCTCATAAATAAAGTTCTGTCCACTGGTGTAATACTGGCATCTCCCTGCACGCAGTGGTCTTAAATCCTAGGAACAAAACATGCTTTTAAAAAAAAAATCAATAATGTCATCATTCAATAAGTTTCTAAAACAATCCAAACCGACATCTTCATTAAGAGAGTTTTGTCAACAGATTACTAACAAAAGTTGTTCCCATTCACTATCACTGATCTTATCACACCCTGTATCTGACATGCACCCATGCCCACATTCCCTGAGGATTGATTAAAAAAATCCCATTTCTGCTTCAGGCCCTGTTCTACACTGAGACTTGTTGCTTTGTCCCAACTCTCAGCCTTTGTTTCTGATCTCCAACTAAAGGGTCACAGAGAGATCCCTCTGTTTTACAAAAGTTCTCTGAAAGATTGGATTAAGTAGTTGGTGTCTCAATCTAACTCCTCATTTAAAGATCAGGAATAATGCTGCAAAGTTTAAGGTGAGATGAGTGCTGCAAGAGAGACACACATCCACCTGCTTGTTGAGGACCGGTATTTTTGTAACGTGCTGCTCGATTGAAAGATAAATGTGACTCACAATGCTGACAGCTGTGAAGACACCATCCACAATGACACAGATGAAAGCTCCAATAATTCCAAAACTGAGGAAGGTGATGGCTGCAATCAGCTGTCATGTGAAAAAGGAAACAAATGCAAATTAAAAAGTGAACTGTTTCATTATTTTAGTATGAAACTCAAAAGACACTTTCCTTTTATGAATAAATGCTTAATGCTGAGCAATGATGGGTGTTACAGTTTCTGACAGTACAACTGATTTATTGTAGTGATGTGTAATGAGATACAGTGAAATATGTTGTTTTGCGTGCTCTACTGGGAGATTGTACCCTACAAAGTGCATCAGGGTTGCAGAACCAAGTGGTGCAGCCACAGAGAAGGTGCACAGAGAGAGAGAGAGATCAGAATTAACATTTGAGAGGTCTATTCAAAAGTCTGACAACAGCGGACAAGAAGTTGCAGTTGAATCTGTTGGTACGTGTTTTCAAACTTATATATCATTTGCCTGATGGAAGAGAATGGAGGAGAGTATAACCGGGGTGGGAGGGGTCTTTGATGACATTGGTTGCTTTCCCAAGACAGCCGGAAGTGTAGGTGGAGTCAATGGATGGAAGGCTGGTTTGTCTGATGGACTGGGCTGTGTTTGCAACACTCTGTGGTCTTGGGCAGAGCAGTTGCCATACCAAGCGGTAATGCAGCCGGACAGGATGCTTTCTATGGTATATCTATACAAATTGTAAGAATCTTAGTGGACATGCTGAAGTTCCTTAGCCTTCTGAGGAGGTAGAGACATCATTGTGCTTTCTTAACCATGATGTCAACGTGGGTAGACCAGGACAGATTGCTGGTGATTGTCATTCCCAGGAAAGTGATGCTGTCAATCATTTCCACCTCGGCCCCGTTGATAGGGACAGGGGTGTGCCCTCCACTCTGTTTCCTGAAGTTAACAATCAGCTCCTTCATTTTGTTGATGTTAATGGAGCGATTGTTGTCTTGACACCATGCTATTCTCAATCTCCTTCCTGTACTCTGCCTTGTCATTGTTTGAGATCCGACCTACAACAGCAGACTTGTAAATGGAGTTAGAGCTGAATTTGGCCACACACTTGTGAATGTGTAAGGAGTATATTAAGGGGCTGAGAACGCAGTCTTGTGGGAGACTAGTGTTGATGATTATGGAGGAGGAGAAGATGCTGTGGCCTATTGTTCCTGGTTGTTGCGATCCATGGATCAGGAAGTTGAGGATCCAGTTACAGAGGGGAGAGATGAGTTCTAGGCCTGAGAGTTTGGAAGTCAGTTTGTTTGGAATGATGGTGTTGAAGGTGGAGCTGTAGTCAGTAAGTAGGAGCCTGACGTAGGTATCCTTGTTATCCAGATGTTCCAGGGATGAATGTAGGGCCAGGGAGATGGTGTCTGCTGTGGACCTGTTGCAATGGTAGGCAAATTGCAAAGGATCAAGGTAATCTGATAGGCTGGAGTTGATGTGGACTATGACTAATCTCACAAAGCACTTCATAATGATGGAGGCCAGAGCCACCAGGTAGGAGTCATTGAGGCACACTGCCTGATTTTTCATTGGTACAGGGATGATGGTGGTCTTCTTGAAGCAGGTGGGGATTTCAGATTGTAGTAAGGAGAGGTTAAAGATGTCTGCAACTACTCCCACCAGCTGGTCCACACAGGATCAATGTGCACAGCTCGGGATTCCATCCAGACCAGTCATTTCCTGTGGGTTCGTTCCTATCTAACATCTGCGGTGGTGACCATGTGTGCAGGTGCATCCTGGGCTGTTGGGATAGGTGCCAGCATTTCACTGACCTTCTGTTCAATGTGAGTGCTTATCTTTATTTATATTGTGTCTTTAATGTAGTGAACAGGAGTATGATGGCATTTGGTGCAAGTTTGGACCCTGGCAGCAGAGTTTTAGATCACCTCAGATGGGAGTGTGTCAGAATAGTCAAGTCTAAAGGCAATGATGGCATGAGTGAGGGTTCAGCAGCACCTGAATGTAATGTCATGAAGGTTGCTTTAGTAATGGTGCTAATAGCTAACTACGATATCAAGACTGCAGACAGTCAAGCTGAACCTGGGACAATTGCCATGGAGTGGGAGTTGGTGGCTAGGGAACTGAATTTGCGTTGGGCAAATTGAATGGTTTTGGTTTCCAAGTATTTAGTTGGAGTAAATTTTGGATCATCTAGAACTGGCAGCTAGACAAGCAGCATACAAAGAACTCCAAGGCACTGGGTGGGTTGAGAGAAGCTGTTCTGAGGGTGTCATCAGCATACGTGTAAAAACGTGTTTGGGTGGTGTGGCTGAGGGGGAGACTGCCATGAGGAGGAAGTAGATCGTGATCCTTAGGGTCACCAGAGTGAAGGATACAGGACTGGGAAGAGAAACCTCTTGTTATTGCATGTCACTCGCTACAGTAATTAGCATGTGGATGTTTGTGGAGTGGGTCGTTTGCACTAAGTACAGCTGATGATGAGTGAACTGTGTTTCTTGAAGGTGGAAAGCTCCTCAGTCTGATTTGTACCTGCTTCCTCCAACTTTCCATCCTCCTGTGACATCTCATCTTTAAAAAACGCATGTGCTCATTCTGAGATTCTTACAACACCATTCAAGTTTGCATTGTAAGGTTATCTTGTGAATTAAATTTTTAATAGTAGTTACGAATCTCACTCACATCGTTTCACCCAGTCAGGAACCTTTCGCAGGTAAATCTGTTTGCCACTCTGTGGGGGTTGAAAGCATAATGTTTGCTTTCAGAATGATGGGATATAGCAACTGTAAACTTCCACTTCCTCCAGCCCCACTGTCTGTCCTGACAGTGAAGACAGCAGCAATCACACTAAGAAAGGCACTAAAGGTGAGCAGTTTCCACCCACACGGAATCTCATTCAGGGAGGTCCCACTCAATGATGAGAAGATTAAGTGAGGACTCTACGGGGACTGACCGCTTTGACTGAATTGCTGGAGATTGCTTTGCACAGAAGTCCTGCCCCTGCATTACCAACGTTGGATGTGAAGGGGCTGAAATCTGCTGAATTGTGGCCCTATGCTGTTTGTTTGTGCTAGCCCTGGGTTGTGTGTCAAGGTCACATCAAGGGCAGGACTTGCTCCAAGCTGCCCCATTGCTGAAAACCTACTTGGGAGATTCTGTAAATAAATTCTTTAGCATCCTATAGACAAACAAGTCCCACTTAGTGCAGTGTCATTTTGGAATATATTACAAAGTTCAAGCAGAGCAAGACTGAAGAGTACAGTAAACACAGACAGTTAATGGTGAACTCGACCTCTGACTCAATAAATATGTGATTCCTTCTGAAAGTCCAGACAGTTGTGTGTAATTTTAGCAGACGATATTGCTAGCTATTTTCTTTGTCATTTATGCAGTGTAACATTATGAGGGGCATAGATATGGTGGATAGTCAGAAGCTTTTTCCCAGGGTTGAAGTTTCAACTACAGGGGAGCACAGGTTCAAGGGGAGAGGGGGGAATTTTAAGGGAGATGTCCGAGGGAAGGTTTTCACACTGACAGTGGTAGGAGCCTGGAACACATTGCCAGAGGAGGTAGGGAAAGCAGGCACATTAGTGACATTTAAGAGGCATCTGGATGGTTACATGATTAGGGAGGGAATAGAGGGATACGGACTGAATAAGGGCAGAAGGTTTGATTTTTAGTTTAGTTAGGGCAAGATGATCGGCACAGGCTTGGAGGGCCGGAGGGCCTGTTCCTGTGCTGGACTTCTCTTTGTTCTTTTTGTTCTGCATCTCTATGTCTTGCTGAATTTTACCACATTCTCATGTTTTACTGGATCAGGTTTATGGTGCCCACGTGACTATTCTTAGAATCTAACATTAAAGGAGTTCAGCTCCGGTATTCGCTTTAGCTAAGCTTGGTGCTTGTTATCATTTCCCCAAGTTATCTTAAGTCCCAGACAATATCTTATTCACATAGCTTTCATTTGGAGCATTACATTGAGTTGATATTTCTCTACTCTGAAACATCAAACTCATTAGCTGCATTGGATAGATTTTCCCAGAGTGCTTTTCATCCAAAGCTAATGCTTCTCTGCTGGCAAACAAAATAAAACAGAATATAAAATATGGCAAGTGTAATTAATAGCCAGGGCAATTAGAGAAATAAAGGAGAAATCGAGAAAGTTAACTTGGAGGAAATCAGAGGTTATGTGAAAAGATTAGCAGAAAGCATTAGCAGAAAAGCATTAATTTTAAAACTCCGATCTTTTTACATTCTCAATGACCTTGCGCCTTTATTAACTCTATTACTGCCTCCAGAACCACAATTCTGGATTCCAATAATTCTGGCTAGTTATAAATTTCTGATTTTAATTGTTTTCAGCTGCCTGGACTCAAAGCCTTGGAAGTTAATCTCGATCCCTGTCTACCTCAACCTCATTTTCCTCCTTTTTTTGTTATAGATATTTTTTATTGAGAAAATAACATTTTTAAAAGTTTTTTTAACAAAATTACAGAAGTAATACCAACAAGTATAAACACCAATATAAAATTAAATAAAAAAAAGAAAAAGAAATAAATAATAACCGAAACAACAAAAAAAGAGAAAAGCCCATCTATCCTACAAACAACCAAAACATAAAATAGGATATCATACATTACTAGCGATATACAACAGAATAATTAAATAACTAAGTACATGCTCAAAATAGATTTACATCAAGTCATAATAAAACCCATATTTATACAGGATTCCCCTCCCCGGGGGTCCCCTGACCAGCCAGAACCACTACCACAGCCAGACAAAAGTCCTCGACAGTGTGGCCGAAATATCCGTGTCGATATAGTTCAAAAGGGCTGCCATGTTTTATAGAATAATACTGTTTTTTTGGTGCACCATATTTGTGAGGAAGTCAAGGGGGATATATTCCATGATTAACCTGTGCCAGTTCAAAAGTCCTGGGGGGCCTTCAGCTACCCAATTCACTAAAATATTCTTCCTTGCTCAAAAGGAGAGAATGGAAAATAATCTCCTCTCGTGTACATCCAGGGAGGGAAAATCTGAAGAGCCCAAAAGTAGGGACACTGGATCCAATCTAATCTCCGTACCCAAGATCTCTGTCAGGGCATTCGCTACTCCATCCCAATACCTGCGGATCATATGGCATGTCCATAGACAATGCATGAGAGTGCCAACTTCTGTTTTACACTTAGGACACATTGGGGACGCTCCTGCCTTGAATTTTGAGAGTCGTTCAGGTACCACATGAGCCCTGTAGGGTATCTTTAATTGAATTGCCTGAGTTCTATTACAGATAGAGATCTTTTTGGCATTTTCCCAGATGTCCTCCTACATTTCTGAAGAGACTTCTAACCCTAATTCTTGATTCCAGGTTTTAAATAATCGTTCCATGTTCTTGGATACCTTATTATATAATGAGTGATAAAGAGTACTGACTGAGGGGGGCCCCCAATCAGCCACAGCACTCTCCTTTCTCTATCCGATTTGTAGGGATTAACTATCAGTGTGGTCTTCTTTAGTATATAGTCTCGTATTTGGCAATACCGAAAAAGGTCCCTGTTGTTCAATCCAAACTTCTGCAGCAACTGCTCAAAGGACATCATAACCTCCCCATCGAACAGGTATCCCAAGCAGGAGATACCTCTGGACTTCCAAGTTTTAAATGTAGCATCTGTCAACGCTGGCTGAAATCCTGATGCTCCCACTATAGGAGTATAAGGGGAGGTTTTTTTGCAGGTTACCCTCATCTTGTTGCATTATCCTCCGGGCTTTAATTGTATTTAGTGCAATAGGGATTTTAAAATAGTCCATGATAGCTCTCATCTTGTCCATAAATAAAAGATTGATGAGGGGACATTTTGCTTGGGAGGTTCTCAATATCTAATCAGATTGATTGTGGGTCACAAGAGACCCAATCAGCTACACAGGATAATAAGGAGCTCAACTGATACCTCCTAAAGTCTGGAAAGTCCAGTCCTCCCCTTGCTTGTGGAAGCTGCAGCTTTTCTAATTTGATAAGGGGCCGTCTTTGATTCCAAATAAAGGAGCCGAGCCAGGCGTAGAGCTTACTCAACGTCTGTTTCAGCAGCATCAGGGGGAAGCATTCACACAGGATAGAGAAGACTAGGTAGAATATTCATCTTAACTAGGGCTACTCTGCCTAACCAGGATATTGGGAGATCTCCTCAGTGTTGAAGGTCCTGCCTTATTTTCTCTCAGTGCACAAAATTGGCTTTATACAGCTGACCAAATACTGGGGTAGCAGTTCAGGCAGCATCTGAGGAGCAGTAAAATCGACGTTTCGGGCAAAAGCCCTTCAGGTATTCCTGATGAAGGGCTTTTGCCCGAAACGTCAATTTTACTGATCCTCGGATGCTGCCTGAACTGCTGTGCTTTTCCAGCACCACTAATCCAGAATCTGGTTTCCAGCATCATTGTTTTTACCAAATACTGGGGTAATAAAAATACCTAAGTATAGAAAACCTTCCAGTGACCACCGAAAGAGAAAGCAAGATCCATCCGGTAAATTGGATACACTGGCAAGACCTTCCAATGGCATGGCCTCCGATTTCATAAAATTGATTTTATAACCTGAGAACAAACCAAATAGATTGACCACTCGAATTAATCAGGGTACAGATATCAAAGGATCACTTAAGAAAAGGAGGACATCATCCACATAGAGAGTAATTTTATGGTTACCCGAGCCAACCCTCTGAGCCGTTATGCTCAGGTCAGTTCGTATAGCTTCTGCCAGTGATTCAATCACTAGTGTGAATAATAATGGTGAGAGAGGACATCCTTGATGACAACCCCTACCAACACTAAAGCTATCCGAACCTAAACCATTGGTGATTACGGCTGCTTTGGGATCATTATATAATACTGAAACCCATTTAGTAAAGACCTCTCCGACACCGAACCTTGCCAGCGTATAAAAAAGATATGGCCATTCTACCCAATCAAATCCCTTCTCTGCGTCCAAGGAGACAACTAAACCCGGTATTGTTCCCTGTTGACAAGCTTGTATCATATTTAAGACCCTTCTGATATTATTAGTTGATGTATGGCCCTTTATAAACCCCATCTGGTCTTCTTTTATGATGTATGGTAAGACCCTCTCCAATCTTAATGCTAACGTTTTAGAAAGGAATTTAAAAACCACATTTAGCAAGGATATGGGTCTATATGATGAGCAATCTTCTGGGACCTTTCCTTTTTTAAGAATGAGAGAAATATTTGCTTCTCTCAACGAAGGCGGGAGACAGCCCTGAGTATGTGAGTGATTTTACATGAATTTAAGTGGACCAGCCAGTTCCCCTATAAATTCTTTATAAAACTCAACCTAGAATCCATCTGGTCCAGGCGTTTTGCCACTCTGGAGCTGTCTAATTGCGTCGAGTACTTCCTAGGTAGTCAGGGGGGCATTCAAGACCACTACCTGCTCCGAGGTTAAACCCAGAAAGGCCAAGTTTTTAAAGAAGGACTCCATCTTCTCAGTTCTACCTCACAGTCCTGCGATTTATACAGTTCAAAATAAAACTTTCTAAAGGCTGTATTAATCTTTTTACAATCACAAGTCAGAATACCAGCACTTTCTCAAATGGACGTAATAGCTTGAGGAGCCTTTTTATTCCTAGCAAGATATGCTAGGTATCTGCCTTGCTTGTCGCCATATTCATATAATCTCTGCTTTGCGAATAATATTTTCCTCTTTGCTGTTTGGGTAAGTGTGGTATTCACTTTGTAGCTTGATAACAGAGGGCCTATCAACATACACTGTCTCAGCTGCCTTCAAGTGAGCCTCGAGCAGGCGCTGTTGCTCTCCCTTTTGTCTTTTCTGGGTCATAGAATATGAGATGATCAAACCTCGCGCATAAGCCTTAATGGTGTCCCACATTGTCGATGGGTTACTGGCCGTGCCTGAATTAATTTCCAAAAAGGTTTTGAATTCCTGAGAAAAATATTTTATAAATTTGCTATCCTTCAATAAGAAAGAATCCATACGCCAATGTCGGGGGCCTATCCCATCGTCCCTAGTCTTGACTTCCATACATATAGTTGAAACTTTATTGCTGGAACAGCACAGCAGGTCAGGCAGCATCCAGGGAACAGGAGATTCGACGTTTCGGGCACAGGCCCTTCTTCAGGAATGAGCAGAGAGTGTTCAGCAGGAGAAGATAAAAGGTAGGGAGGAGGGACTTGGAGGAGGGGCGTTGGAAATGTGATAGGTGGAAAGAGGTCAAGGTGAGGGTGATAGGTCGGAGTAGGATGGAGGCGGAGAGGTCAAGAAGAAGACTGCAGGTCAGGAAGGCGGTGCCGGGCTGGAGGGATCCGGCTGAGACAAGGTGGGGGGAGGGGGGATGAAGAAACTGGTGAAGTCCAAGTTCATCCCCTGCGGTTGGAGGGTTCCCAGTCGGAAGATAAGACGCTCCTCCTCCGACCGTCGGGTTGTTGTGGTTTGGCGGTGGATGAGTCCAATGACCTGCATATCCTCGGTGGAGTGGGAGGGGGAGTTGAAATGCTGTGCTACAGGTTGGTTGGGTTGGTTCGTCCGGGTGGCCCAGAGGTGCTCTCTGAATCGCTCCGCAAGTAGGCGGCCTGTTTCCCCAATATAGAGGAGGCCACACCGGCTGCAGCGGATGCAGTAGATGATGTGGGTGGAGGTGCAGGTGAATCTGTGGCGGATATGGAAGTTTCCTTTGGGGCCTTGGAGAGAAGTGAGGGGGGAGGTGTGGGCGCAAGTGTTGCACCTCCTGCGGTTGCAAGGGAAGGTGCCGGGAGTGGAGGTTGGGTCGGTGGGGGGTGTGGATCTGACAAGGGAGTCGCGGAGGGAGTGGTCTCTACGGAAAGCTGATAGGGGAGGGGAGGGAAATATATCCTTGGTGCTGGGGTCTGTTTGGAGGTGGCGGAAGTGACGGCGGATGATGCGCTGTACATGGAGATTGGTGGGGTGGTAGGTGAGGACCAGTGGGGTTCTGTCCTGGTGGCGGTTGGAGGGGCGGGGCTCAAGGGCGGAGGAGCGGGAAGTGGAGGAGATGCGGTGGAGGACACCGTCGACCACGTCGGGGGGGAAATTGCGGTCCTTGAAGAAGGAGGCCATCTGTGTTGTACGTATTTTGAACTGGTCCTCCTGGGAGCAGATGCGGCGGAGACGAAGGAATTGGGAGAATGGGATGGCGTTTTTACAGGGGGCAGGATGGGAGGAGGTGTAGTCCAGGTAGCTGTGGGAGTCGGTTGGTTTGTAGTAGATGTCCGTGTTGATTCGGTCGCCTGAGATAGAAACAGAACCGCATCTCCTCCACCGCATCTCCTCCACTTCCCGCTCCTCCGCCCTTGAGCCCCGCCCCTCCAACCGCCACCAGGACCTCCACCGCATCTCCTCCACTTCCCGCTCCTCCGCCCTTGAGCCCCGCCCCTCCAACCGCCACCAGGAAAGGACCGCAATTTCCCCCCCGACGTGGTCGACGGTGCCCTCCACCGCATCTCCTCCACTTCCCGCTCCTCCGCCCTTGAGCCCCGCCCCTCCAACCGCCACCAGGACAGAACCCCACTGGTCCTCACCTACCACCCCACCAATCTCCAGGCGAGGGCGCTGGTCCGACCCAGGCCTGCGTACAGCAACCCAGTGGGCCCACTCCACCCACACCTGGCCTGGTCCCGAATCCAACTTTAATATTTGTGGGAGCCATCACTCCAGAAAGTCTACAAGCTGGCCTTCCTCTTCCTGTTCGGGAAGGCCCAGCAACCGAATAGTTTTCCAAAGGCCCCGATTGTCGAGGTCGTCGAGGTGCTCCTCTAGGGTCCGGATTCGCTGCTCGAGAGCCCAGACCTGACCCATGGCCGACTCGGCAGCTGTCTCCGAGACGACGGCCCGTTGCTTCGCCCTCCAACGCGCTGTTCAAGTTTTTTGATTTCTCGGTCGTGCTTCTGTAGCATGACAGTAACGACTCCCACCTGGACTGGGACTCCTCAATAAAGGCGTCGATCTTCTCTTGGAGTTTGGTAATCCTGGAGATCAGGTTCCCTGCAGCAGGTAAGTCCCCCAAGGTGCCTGCGGACGTCTCTGCTGCTGCGGGAGGGGGTGGGGGTGGGGGATGGGTCCCTGCCTGTTGCGAACTGCAGTAGTTTTTGCCTTTAGTCATTTTAAAAACAACACCAAACTGTCAAAGTTTGATGTAAAATGACTAACTATGCTGGGCAAAAGCTATCCTAAATGATTTAAATTGTGTGGTGGAGGCGGGCAGCCCACTTTGCCCGAGTCTTAGGCAGAGCACTACTGACCCAGACTTGCTGGGTCGCCGCCATCTTGAATCCCCCTACTTTCCTCCTTTAAGGCACCCATTACAACATAATTATTTAACCAAGCTTTTCATTATCAACCACTTGTGTATCAGTTGAAATGTTCTATGATAAATCGCCTGAGACGCTTTGTGTGGTAAAAGCTGTACAGTATATTTAAAAATTGAGGTGCATCGATGTGTTCTGTGAAGATTTTTGTAAATATCAACAAGACATTTGGAACATTGAACTGAATATATTAATTCAAAAGAAAACACATGACTGCAGCAAAGTGTTTGTGTGAACCCTGTAATGTTTATGGATAAAGCATTCAACCCAGGTGAATAACGGTCTGGTATGGCAACTAGGAGAAAGTGAGGACTGCAGATGCTGGAGATCAGAGTCGAGAGTGTGGTGCTGGAAAAGCACAACAGGTCAGGCAGCAGCCAAGGGCCAAGGACTGCCAATATCTGCCAGTATTGAATGGTGGAGCAGACGTGATGGGCTGAATGGCCTAATTTCTGCTCCTATGTCTTATGGTCTTATGCTCGGCCCATGACTGTAAGGAAGCACAGAAGGTTGTGTGCACAGCCCAGATCATCACAGAAGCCAGCCTCCCATCCATGGACTCCATTTCCATCTTGTTGCCACAGAAGGACTGCTGACTGGTGAAGGAGGGCATGTTTCAGATACGTAGATCATGGGGCACTTTCTGGGGAAGGTGGGATCTGTACATGAAAGACAGGTTGCACTTAAACTGGAGAGGCACCAATGTCCTGGGTGGGAGATTTGCTAGAGCACTTCAGGAGGATTTAAACTAGTTTGGCAGGGGAATGGGAGCCAGAGGAGAGGGTAGTTGTTGAATGGGCAGAAATGGAATGCAGAGAGTCTGTCAGCATGGATACACAGTTGTGAGGGCAAAGGGATGGATCAAAGTATGTCTGATTCAATGCAAGGAGTGTCAGGAATAAGAGTGATGAACTTAGAACATGGATCAGTACTTGGAACTATGATATTGTGGCCATAATGGAGACGTGGATTTCCCAGGAGCAGGAGTGGTTGCTGGATATTCCAGACTTTAGATCTTTTAAAAAGAACAGGGAGGGGTGTAAAAGAGGAGGGGGAGTAGGATTGTTAGAGAGTGCATCACAACTGCAGAAAAGGAGGTTGTCTACTGAGTCAGTATGGGTGGAAGTCAGTAACAGGAAAGGAGCAATCACTTTACTGGATGTTTTCTATAAAACCCCAATAGCAGCAGAGAGATGGAAGAACAGATTGGACAGCAGATCTTGGAAAGGAGCCTTGGATGATAAGAGCAGAGGAGCTTCTTGTCAAGAGGAAGCTTACTTAAGGTTGAGGAAGCAAGGATCTGGCACGGCTTTAGAGAATTACAGGGTAGCTAGGAAGCAACTCAAAAAAGGACTGAGGAGAGCAAGGAGGGGGAAAAGGAAAAGCCTTGGTGGGAAGGTTTAGTGAAAACCCAAAGGCGTTCTACACGTACATGAGGAATAAGAGAATGATCAGAGAGATGGAGGGTGATCAGGGATAGTGGAGGGAATGTGTGCCTGGGGTCTGAAGAGGTAGGGGAGGCTCTAAATGAGTTTTTTGCTTCAGTATTCACTAGAGAGAGGGACCTTGTTGATAGTGAGAACACCGTGGACCAGGTTAATTGGCTTGAACAGATTGATAATGAGGAAATGGATATGATGGAAATTCTGGGAAGCATCAAGATAGATAAGTCCCCAGGGCTGGATTAAATATATCCAAGGTTACTACGGGAAGCGAGGACTGAGATTGCTGCGTCTCTGGTGGTGATCTTTGCATCCTCACTCTCCACGGGAGTAGTAGCGGATGATTGGAGGGAGGCAAATGTTGTTTCTCTGTTCAAGAAAGGGAAATGCCTGGGAATTACAGACTAGTCAGTCTTACGTCTAACGTACTGGAAAGGATTCTGAGAGATAGGATTTATGATTATTTGGAAAAACATTGTTTGATTAAAGATAGTCAGCATGGCTTTGTGAGGGGCAGGTCATGCATCCCAAGCCTTATTGAATTCTTTGAGGATGTGACAAGACAAATCGATGAAGGTCGAGCAGTGGATGTGTTGCATATGGATTCCAGTAAGGCATTTGATAAGGTTCCCCACGGTAGGCTCATTCAGACAGTTAGGAGGAATGGGTCACAGGGAAATTTGGTTGGTTGGATACAGAATTGGTTGGCCGAAAGAAGACAGCAAATGGTAGTGGATGGAATGTATTCTTCCTGGAGGTTGGTGACCAGTGATGTCCCACAGGGATCTGTTCTTGGGCCTCTGCTCTTGTAGTTTTTGTAAATGACTTGGATGAAGAAGTGGAAGGGTGGGTTAATAAGTTTACCAATGACACAAAGGTTGATGGCGTTGTAGATAGTGTTGAGGGCTGTTGCAGGCTACAACAAGACATTCTGTTTCCTGAGGAAGGGCGCATGCCCGAAATGTCGATTCTCCTACTCCTTGGATGCTGCCTGACCTGCTGCGCTTTTCCAGCAACACATTTTCAGCTCTGATCTCTAGCATCTGCAGTCCTCACTTTCTCCTACAACAAGACATTGACAGGATGCAGAGCTGGGCTGAGAAGTGGCAAATGGAGTTCAACCTGGATAAATGTGAAGTGATTCATTTTAGAAGGTCGAATTTGAATGCTGAATACAGGGTTAAAGACAGGATTCTTGGCAGTGTGGAGGAACAGTGGGATCTTGGGGTCCACATACATAGATCTTTCAAGTTGTCACCCAGGTTGATAGGGTTATTAAGAAGGCGTATGGTGATTTGTCTTTCATTAACAGAGGGATTGAGTTTAGGAGCCGGGAGGTTTTGCTGCAGCTCTATAAAACCCTGGTTAGAACACACTTGGAATTCTGTGTCCAGTTCTGGTCGCCTCATTATCGGACGGATATAGATGCTTTAGAGAGGGTGCAGAGGAGATTCACCAGGATGATGCCTGGATTGGAGGGCATGTCTTATGAAGAGAGGTTGAGTGAGCTTGGGTTTTCACACTGGAGAGAAGGAGGAAGCGAGTCTTGATAGAGGCGTCCAAGGTAATGAGAGGCATGGATAGAGTGGATAGCCAGAGATTTTTCCCCAGGGCAGAAATGGCTCTATCGAGGAGTCATAATTTTCAGGTGATTGGAGGAAGGTGTAGGGGAGATGTCAGAGGTCGGTTCTTTACACAGAGGGTGGTGGGTGCATGGAATGCACAGCCATGTGTGGTAGTAGAGTGAGAGACATTGGGGACATTTAAGCGACTACTGGACAAGCACATGGACGGCAGTAAATTGAGGGGTGTGTAGGTTAGGATGATCTTAGATTAAGATAAATGCTTGGCACAACATTGTGGGCCAAAGGCCCTGTACTGTGCTGGACTGTTCTATATTCTATGTTAAAGACCACTCCCACCCTGGTACCACTCTCCTACAACCTCTTCCATCAGGCAGAAAGTGCAGAAGCTTGAACACAGACACCAACAGATTCAAGAATAGCTTCTTCCCTGCCATATTAGAGTGCTGAATGGACCTCTCTAATTTCAAATGATGTGGATCTTGCTTTGCGCACGTTCTGTGCAGCTGTAACCTTGCATTTCTCTCTCTAAGTGCACTATCATCTGTATCATGGGTCGAAAAGTGTGGTGCTGGAAAAGCACAATAGATCAGGCAGCATCCAAGGAGCAGGAGAGTCTACATTTCGGACATAAGCCCTTCATCGTTCTGTTTTTGTTCCCAAACTAGATAACCCCCCGTTTATCCACATTAAATATGTTTGCTCACTCACTTGAATTGTCCCAATGAGACTGCAGTATCCCTGCAACCTCCTCACAGCTCACCCTTCCACCCAGCTTTGTGTCATATGCAAATCGGGAGATTTGACAGATAGTTTCCTCCTTAAAACATTAATCCAGGTTGTGGATAGCTGAGGTCCAAGCACTGATCCCTGTAGTACCACGCAGCCTGCTGATCAGAAAAATACCCCTTTATTCATACTCTTTGTTTCCTGGCTGCCAGCTTTCTATTCATTTCAATATACCATTGCCAATGTGCTTTCATTTTTTGTGTTAATCTCTTCTGTGGGACTTCATCGAAAGCCCTTCTGAAAGTCCAAACAAACCACGTCCACTGGCTCCAAGTCATCAACTGTACTCGCTACATCCTCGAAGAATTCTAATAGATTTGTCTAACATAATTTCCCTTTTGTAAATCCATGCTGACTATGACAATAAACAATAATCTTAACATTGTTTATTGAGTGAGACTCAATGGTTGGACCAGGAAGGGGATGTTCTTCATCTGTACTGGACTGCTCCTGGATTGATGGAGCCCTCACACACATCAGCGCCAATCCTGCAGGTTCCCCTTCCATGACACATGCCTTCCTGATTCCTGCTGTGGCTTCACTGTTGCTGGGTCAACCTCCTTGATGTCCCTTTCTAACAGTAGTGTGTGAGGCTATACCACACAGACTGCTCTGGGTCAAGATGACAGCTTATCACCACCTTCCGAAAGCCAATGACAGCAGATGCTGACCCTGACATCACTCTGTTCAAGTACTTCAATGAAAATCATGACACATGCTAAAAAAAACTGAATGAAATGGTGCCTTTACTTGTTATCACAATTTCCTGACAACAATTAAAATCAAAATGACAGATCTGTACTTTATTATCGACCACAACAGTTCTCAAGAAAAACATAAACAGCACCAGAAGTTTGGAAAGGGATCTGTCCCTCCGAAGTTTTTAACATGTTAGATGATCACAGTTTGTGGAAGATAAGCAAATTGTTTTTGAACAACTGTGTTATATTAAATGTTTACTTACAGCCTGACCAGATCTGTGCACAATAACTTATTTGGCATCTTTTCTGGTTTTACTGGAGCAAATGTGGAATTTATTTTTCAGTCACTTTCAAATTATTTGCCCAGATCAAAACCTCGCTACATCGACACCCCTTCATCTTTTCAATAATTGACCTTAGACAGCTCCTGGACTCCAATATGTCTGTTTATGAAATTGCTTGCAACATACACAAAGGGATGTTCAGACTATGTTGACAGCAATCCTTTAATACCCAGAAATCATTACAAATTAATGTGGCACCTACATTTGCCATGCCAATGACTTTTTAATTCTTTCTAACTCAATTACATAGGAATACATAGAATTTATAGCTGCTGCCCTTCCATCCTACTTTACCTGACCCTCTGGAAGGACATTGATGGCGATAGCTGTTGTTTGTGAAAGTAATTTCACACACTTGTTGATAAGGCTGACAATGTTATATGATCAAACGTTCTCTTTTTGGATGAGAAACTGTGCTGAGAGCCTGTGGTTTGTGATTCACAGTTTAATTCTATGCAGAAAAAGGAGGAAAACCATTTTGATTAGTAAAGGTGACGTACAAGAATCAAAAGTTACAGGGAGACGGCAGGAGAATGGGGTCCAGAAACACATCAGCCATGATCGAATAGCAGAACAAACTCAAAGGGCTGAATGGCCTCATTCTGCTTCCATATCTTATGGTAAACTAACCTATTTATTTCAAATAGTTAAACCACTTTTTGTTTTATATTAGATTCCCTACAGTGTGGAAACAGGCCCATCAGCTCAACCAGTCCACACTGACCTTCCAAAGAGTAACCCACTCCCGTCTGACTAATGCACCTAACACTACGGGCAATTTAGAATGGCCAATTCACCTGACCTGCACATCTTTGGACTGTGGGAGGAAATCGGAGCACCCAGAGGAAACCCACACAGACACAGGGAGAATGTGCAAACTCCAAACAGACAGTCGCCCGACATTGGAATCGAACCTGGGACTCTGGTGCTGTGAGGCAGCAGTGCTAACCACTGAGCCACCGTGCTACCCCAGAAGCAAGGAGCAATCTGGTAGATCCATCTTGCCACAGAATGAAACATTTATGTTCTGGCTTTACCCCGTGGCTTTCCTTTAGAAGTCAGTTTAGAATTCACGCACCTGCGATGGCCGGGAATCGAACCCTGGTTCAACTGCTTGGAAAGCAGCTACGCTCACCACTGTACCACCACTGCCCCTGTTCCGTAAATAATGCACATATATTTCTCCCTGAGGAATGTGATTGATTGACTGACTATACTAAGACCACCCATATTGCACTTCAAAGGAGAATTAGATCATTAAAATGTTTTCTCTTGACAGTTCAGATGACAAGGTTGGTTGATACCCAACTCACTGTCAGCCTCTCCCAATCCTGGTCTCCTCTCTGTTCCTCTTTAACATCTTCCAATTTTCTTCCAATCGCCCCACCCTCACCCCAACCATATCATCCCAGCTTCTCCTTTAAATATGTGTCCTCCAGATCCCCACACCACATCCAATCCCTAACCAACATCCAATCCCTAACCAACATCCAATCCCTAACCAACATCCAATCCCTAACCACGATCTTGAACATTTTGGTGAAGGTACCTCCTGCTGTGCCTATTAGCTATTGAGCTCCAAGTTGTTTTGTAATTTATTCATGGGATGTAGGTGTTGCTGGCTGGGCCCAGCATTTATTGCCTGTCCCAAGTAACCCCTTGAGAAGGTGGGGGTGAGCTGCCGTCTTGAACCACTGCAGTCCTCCTGCTGTGGGTTGACCCACAATGCCCTTAGGGAGAGAATCCAGGATTTTGACTCAGTGACAGTGAAGGAATGCTGATATATTTCCAAGTCAGGATGGTGAGTGGCTTGGAGGGGAACTTAAGGTGCTTCTAACCCAGCTAGAAGAGAGGAATGGGTGACCACTTCTGCTGTCAATCAAGGTCTGTCCTGGATATCCACTATACCTTTCCCCACTGTAGGAGCCTGAACTGCTTCTCATTCTCTGTTGGCAAAGTTCCTTCTGGGAATAACATCTAGCCAATCTAATCCTGATTCCCTCTCACTACCTCCCATAGAAACTTCCAGTTGGCATTGTCATCTGCTAGCCCTCCAGAAAGGTCATCCTCTGACAAGCAACATCCTGAGGAGAACTCTCATCTTTATCTCAACACTCTAGTGAACTGGGATATTGACTTGCTATTTTACCAAATCCTGAGCCATATTCCAAAGTCAGGGCCCATTCCTGACGTTGGGATATCTCCCCCTATTCCAGGACAGGTCCCTATAGAGAGGTCTCCTGCAGCACTGTAGCCGGCCTCTCAGAGGGGAGCTGGGTGGGTGATGTTAAAGAGATAGAGACGCTGGAGAGATTTCTACTGAAGACTTCAAGGAACTTCAGGACATGAATGTTTAAGAGCTACTAGGTAGAAAGAGTATGGCAGCAAAGTTATGATAAATTGTCCATGGTGTTAAATTGTCCAAGGGGGCATAGCTTTAAATTAAGGGGGAGTAGGTATAGGACAGATGTTAGGGGTAGGTTCTTTACTCAGCGAGTCGTGAGTTCATGGAATGCCCTGCCAGTAGCAGTGGTGGACTCTCCCTCATTATGGGCATTTAAGCGGGCATTGGATAGGCATATGGAGGATAGTGGGCTTGTGTAGGTTGGGTGGGCTTGGATCGGCGCAACATCGAGGGCCGAAGGGCCTGTACTGCGCTGTATTCTTCTATGTTCTATGTGTTAGTCAGGGGTAAATATAGGATAGGGGAATGGGTCTGGGTGGGTTACTCTTTGGAGTGTCAGTGTGGACTTGTTGGGCCAAATGGCCTGTTTCCATACTGTAGGGAATCTAATCTTAAAAAAAGTACTCGTCACAGGTCTAGCTCGGTCAAATGGGACCTGTTGCTTTGACCACCTCTGCAACATAGCAGTCTGACTGCACTGCCTTATCCTGAGCTGCGGATGATCCCGGGCACTAAGCTGATCGAACCAAATCCAGCAAGTACCTGGGTCCTACTGGCTGGCCTGTTTACCTCCAATGTAAAACCATTGAGGGAGCTCACCCATTCGGTTTTGTTATCGATGGATTATTCTGACTGTCGATCTGCTCCAGCTGAAGCCCATCGAGGTTGGGAAGGCTAACCAGCCTGCGAGGCTCAGAAAGCCTAATACCCAAAGTTTAACCCAACGTCAGGAAACAAATTGTACCCCCACCCCACCCTGGTAAATGAGATTCCCGCCTGCTCTTCGAAACTCTCCCAGGCCTGAAAGCTCTACCCAACACTGCATTACGTCCCTGAGAATGTTCACAGAATTACGGTTTCCCATTGTGTCTTTGTGCAAAATGTGGTAATACTTCCTGATAATTAAGGCCACAAACAATGCCTGAAGCCAGATGCCAACGAGAATATTTAAGGAGACTTTCATCTCCACCAAGTTTGAAGTGCATCCAATTTCAATGTTTGTCTTACAGGCTGAAGGAGAGGCTGAGAGAATTTATCACAAACTCGTCTCAGAAACAGACCAGCACAACAATCTTAGCAGAGAGTCTCTCCGGGGGGTTTGGCTTGCTTCCTGAAATACATCTCTGTAGTGAACAGAATAAAACAAATCCTCCAATTATATCTCACTCATTATGTCCTTAATGAACAATCTAAGCATATTTCTTTCCAGCTGCAATATGCCAGTAAACTCGACACTTCCTTCATCTTTTTAAACTCTGCTTTTCAATAGAAAGGCTAGCCTTTATTGGAAGAGGATGGAGTATAATTGTCTTGTGTCCAGGGCATTGGTAAGACTGCACCTGGGTCACTGTGTCCATATGGTCTCCTTTCAGAAGGAGGGATATCCCTGTACTGGAAACTTCACCGGGATAATTCCTAGTTGAAAAGAACAAGAGGGAATCTAATTAAACCCTCTAAGATTCTGAGATGCCTTGAGATGGTCAGTGCTGAGAGGTTGTTTCTCCTTATGGGGAAATTACAATTTGGGAACCACAGTTTAAAAATGATGAAGTCTCCCACTTGAGACAGATTGAGAGGGAAGGTTTTTCAATTCAGGAGAGATGAAACCAATTACCATCCCATCAGTGTACTCTCCATCATCAGTAAAGTGATGGAAGGGATCATCAACAGTGCTATCAAGCAGGACTCTCTCAGCAACAACCTGCTGAGTGACACCCAGTTTGGGTTTCGCCAGGGTCACTCAGCTCCTGAGCAGCTGAAGGAACAATTAAAATTGGGATGATCAAGAGAGCACTAAAGGAGGAAAGAAGAGAAATCTCAGAGGGTTACTGGACTGAAGGAGGTTGTAGAGATCAGGACAGTTGAGACCAAAAAGGGATTTAAAATGAAGGATGGAAATTTTAAAACAAAAGCCTTGCTTAGCCAAGAGTCAATGTAAGGCAGTGAGCACAGTGGTAAGGAATAAGAAGAACTTCATGTGAGCTTTGGATGATCTCAGGTCTACAGAGGGTAGAATGTGGGAAGTTTTCGAGGAGTGAATTAAGATTGTGAGTTGTAGAAGCTATAAAGTCAGAAACAAGGGTTTTGGGGTTGAGTCAGGAGGAGATAGAGTCACATCACCAAGGTGAACGCAGACAACTGTAAAGCTGCAGTGGCTCTGTTCATTTCGGCCAGCTCTGGACATGCATTACCAGGAAAAGCAAGAGAATGGCACTAGATAATGATGCTGATTGGAAGAGTTAGTACAGATATGATGGACCGAATAGCCACCTTATGGGCTGTAACAGTTCTGTGATCAATTTCCCCTCTCAGAGTTAAATATATAATCAAAGCTCAAGCTCTAGAGATATCATCTTGTCCCTTGGGTCGTGAATATATCATACCCTGTCAGACAGAAAGACTGTTTGAGGAATGTCTCAGTGCCTTTGTCAGGATGTCCCCTTTACCCTGGATGACCAGAGGAGGCCACAGCACTAAACTGTGCTATCTGGTCAGAGGTTACCACCTGGGTGGCACGGTGGCTCAGTGGTTAGCACTGCTGCCACACAGTACCAGGGACCCACCCTCAGGCAATTCTCTGTGTGGAGTTTGCATACTCTCCCCGTGTCTACATAGGTTTCCTCTGGGTGCTCCAGTTTCCCCTCTCAATCCAACAATGTACAGGTTAGGAAGGACTGGCCATGGGAAATGCAGGGTTACAGGGATAGGGTTGAAGGGGGGGGGTGGATGTGCCCAGTGACCCTTCCTCAGAACTGACACAGGTGCTGGTTTAATTCCATCTTGTGGTTTTCTCACCAGCTGACATGTGTGACATGTTTCTGAGAGCTGCTACACATCCTTATGAAGACCTGACAATAGGAGTTTCATATGGAGTACTCGCAATACTTATTTATGGTGTCAGAGCAGCACTGACAAACATCTCCCCATTCCTGATCCACAGGTCCATAAGGGTGTTTGCACTTTCTTATATGAACTCCATCTTGAATGCAATAGCATTCTGGAGCTCCTTCATTCTCAGCTTCAGTGTGAGCTGTTGATGTGAGCTCAAACTTGCTAACTGGATACATAATTGGCTTAATGGCAGCAGGCAGATGGTGATGGTGGAGGGTTTTTGGACTGGATCCCTGTGTTCCAGAGGAATCGATAGTGAGTCCACTTGTCTTTTCTATAAATGATTTGGATTAGAATAGAGGAAACATGGTCAGCAAGTTGTGTGTAGAACAGAGAGACATAGGGGTCAGGTACAAACTTCTTTGAAGTTTGCATCACAAGTATACATGATAGTTAGGAAGGCATTTAGCATGCCTGCCTTCATTGGTCAGACATTTGAGTATAAGACATTGGTGAGGCCTTTTCTGGAGTACTGTGCACATTTTTGGTTGCCCTGTTCAGGAAGGATACTATTAAGCCAGAGAAGGTTCAGAAAAGTTTTACCAGAATGTTGCTGCAAATGTAGGGTTTGAGATATAAGGAAAAGCTGGATAGACTGAGACTTTTTTCATTGGAGCATAAGAGGCGGAGGAGTGACCTGACAGGTTTATTTAATCATGAGGAGTATAGATAAGATGAATGGCAGGTATCTTTTCTCTAGGATAGAGGATTTCCAGATTAGGGGGCATGGATGTAAGGTTGCTCACTGAGCTGGAAGGTTTGTTGTCAGACGTTTCATCACTATCCTGGGTAACGTCATCAGTGAGCCTCCAGTGAAGTGCTGGTGTTATGTCCCGTTTTCTATTTCTGTTTAAGTTTCCTTAGGTTGGTGATGTCATTTCCCATGTTGGCAATGTCATTTCCTATGTCGGTGATGTCATTTTCTGTTCTTTTTCTTAGAGGGTGATAGATAGGATCCAAATCGATGTGTTTGTTGATAGAGTTCCAGTTGGAATGCCATGTTTCTACGAATTCTCGTGCATGTCTCTGTTTGGCTTGTCCTCGGATAGATGTGTTGTCCCAGTCAACTAGTGGGCATATTTTTAAGGCTTGATTAGATTAGATTAGATTACTTACAGTGTGGAAACAGGCCCTTCGGCCCAACAAGTCCACACCAACCCGCCGAAGCGTATACCTCCCAGACCCATGCTCCTACATTTACCCCTACACCTAACACTACGGACAATTTAGCATGGTCAATTCACCTAACTGCACATTTTTGGATTGTGGGAGGAAACCGGAGCACCCGGAGGAAACCCACGCAGACACGGGGAGAATGTGCAAACTCCACACAGAGAGTCGCCTGAGGCGGGAATTGAATCCGGGTCTCTGGCGCTGTGAGGCAGCAGTGCTAATCACTGTGCCACCGTGCCGCCCACTAGAGGCTAGAGGAGAAAAATTTTAAAAAGACATGAGAGGCAACATTTTTATACAGAGAGTGGTTCATGTGTGGAATGAACTTCCAGAGGAAGTGGTGAATGCGGGTACAGTTACAGCGTTTAAAAGACATTTAGATACGTACATGAACCAGAAATGTGTGAAGGGATATGGGCTAAGCACAGGCAGGTAGGACTACTTTAGTTTGGGATTATGGTCAGCATGGAGTGGTTGGACCGAAGGGTTTGTATCCATGCTGTATGACTCTATGACTCACTTCACCCTGGATCTACTTCCTGAGCATTAATTCATGAAGATGTGCCAAATACTTCCTTTGAATGATCCCCATGTCTAGAGGGTTGGCCAACTCTTAATGTCTGCTTGTTGTATTATGGTGACCTGGTGATGGATGGACTTTCTTAAGATTCTGCTCTGGTCATCACACATGATGGAAAAATATCTGTAACTGATCCATCTTTTTAACCTCACTCCAATCTGCTGTGAATATCGGTGAATCGATTACTTTGACCCCAACCGAGTCATTCCCAAAGAGTACATTGACTCTGTCCTTTTTTTAGGATCTTAAGAACCCCTACTACCACAGTTCCAGACAATATGTCACACGCTCACTGCACTGTGACCAATAGAATTGCAGCATCCTCTCCACTTACACACGCTCACTGCACTGTGTTATGAAGATGTGGGTGTACTGCACTGTTAAGAGAGTTAAAAGCTAGCAGTGACAGCACCAAGTACTCTGAGAAAAAGATACAATGTAACATGTCCTCTCGCTTCTAGGATAGCTGGTTGCCGGGAGATGACAAAACAGATTCAAATTAGGCCAATCAGTTTAAATTATACCCCCAAAAATACTATACTCCAATCAAGTTTGAATTGAGTATATTGACAATCTTAAAAGCCAATGATACAATCCAATGCTTTGGGGATATAAGACCAGGGAAAATTGAACAGTTGGGAGGAGAATGCTTTCCTTTATTGGTCAGAGTATTGAGTACAGGAGTTGGGAGGTCATGTTACAGCTGTACAGGACATTGGTTAGGCCACTGATGGAATATTGTGTGCAATTCTGGTCTCCTTCCTATCGCAAAGATGTTGTGAAACTTGAAAGGGTTCAGAAAAGATTTACAAGGATGTTGCCAGGATTGGAGGATTTGAGCTATAGGGAGAGGCTGAACAGGCTGGGGCTGTTTTCCCTGGAGCGTCAGAGGCTGAGGGGTGACCTTATAGAGGTTTACAAAATCATGAGGGGCATGGATAGGGTAAATAGGCAAAGTCTTTTCCCTGGGGTCGGGGAGTCCAGAATTAGAGGGCATAGGTTTAGGGTGAGATGGGAAAGATATAAAAGAGACCTACGGGGCAATGTTTCCACACAGAGGGTGGTACGTGTATGGAATGAGCTGCCAGAGGATGTGGTGGAGGCTGGTACAATTGCAACATTTAAGAGGCACTTGGATGGGTATATGAATAGGAAGGGTTTGGAGGGATATGGGCCGGGTGCTGGCAGATGGGACTAGATTGGGTTGGGATATCTGGTCGGCATGGACGGGTTGGACCGAAGGGTCTGTTTCCATGCTGTACATCTCTATGACTCTAAAAGCTACAATTTGATCCATAGTATTTTCCAGAGCAAGGTAAGTAGAGGAATCGTCAGAGATTGTTGAACCTTTAATTTATTCCTTTATTTTCCCAGTTTAAACTACAAAAGACTTTGATGTAAACTATTACCTATTTTTTATTTTTCTACTATTCTATGAAGTAATGCTTAACTTTTAATCTCTCGTTTCTCTTACAACTTTGTATCTAAGCTTTTTTGTACCTAGCTACCTTGGTACCTAAGATGGCACCATGTGTGACAACATTATACACTTTCCACTGTACTCCTGTACATGAATACACATGACAATAAAATCTAAAATCCTTTGAGTTACCCCTTCAGATTCGTAGATACCCTCACAACCTGCAGCATTCTGAATGAAGATGTCCCTCATTCCAATGAAATCACTGGGCCTTCCATTTTCACCTCGAGTCTCAGCAGCTGCCTTTCTGACCGGAGAACAAAGAAAATTTACAGCCCAGGAACAGGCCCTTTGGCCCTCCAAACCTGAGCTGATCCAAATCAACTGTCTAAACCTGTCGGTCAATTCCTAAGCACCTGTATCCCTCTGCTCCCCACCGACTCATGCATCTGTCCAGGCGCATCTTAAATGAATCTACCGTGCTGCCTCTACCACCTCTGCTGGCAATGCGTTCCAAACGCCCACCACCCTCTGTGTGAAGTACTTACCACATGTATCCCCATTAAACTTTCCACCTCTCACCTTGAAAGCATGACCTCTCGTTATTGAATCCTTCACCTGGGAAAAAGCCTGACTCTATCCACCCTGTCTCTCCTCTTCATGCTTTTGTAAAGGGGATCTTTGTACATTACCACTGTCCCTTTCTTACTCTGGCTTCTTGCCTTTCAATCATCTCTGTCTTAGTTCTGGCAGGCAATACTAATTCAATCAACTGGTGTTTGTAACCTTACCTACATTTGTCAGGGACGTTTCTTTCATGGTTGACCCACAATGCCATTAGGGAGGGATTTTGACCCAGTGACACTGAAGAAACGTTGATATATTTCCAAGTCAGGATGGTGAGTGGCTTGGAGGGGAGCTCGGAGCGGCTGGAGTTCCCATGTACCTGCTGCCCTTATCCTTCAAGGTGGAAGTGGTTGTGGGTTTGGAAGGTGCTGTCGGAGGATCGTTGGTGAATTTCTGCAGCGCATCTTGTCAGTAGTACTCACTGCTGCGACTGAATGTTGGAGGAGGAGGAGTGGACGCTTGAGAATGTGGTGCCAGTCAAGCGGGGGCTGCTTTGTCCTGGATGGTGTCAAGCTTCTTGAGTGTTGTTGTAGCTGTCCCCATCCAGGCAAGTGCGGAGTATTCCATCACACTCCTGACTTGTGCCTTATAGATGGTGGGCAGACATGTCAGAGCCAGGAGGTGAGTTACTCACTACAAGTTTCCTATCCTCTGACATGCTGTTGTATTTATAAGAATAGTCCAGTTGAGTTCCTAATTAATAGTAATTCCCAGAAATGTTGATAGTGGAGGAAAATGTGATGTTAGCACCATTGAATGTCATGCGACAGTGGTTCATTTCTCACTGCTTGGAGATGGTCAATACTTGGCATTTGTGTTTTTAAATATTACTTGTTGGCCAATGACTGGATATTGTTCAGATCGTTCTGTATTTGGACATGAACCGTTCCATTTTGTGAGAATTTGTATCATTGGGAAGGTCATTATGAAGCAGCTGAAGATGGTTGGGCCAAGGACACTACTCTGAGGAACTCCTGCAGAAATGCCCTAGAGCTGAGATGACTGACTTCCAACAACCACAACCATCTTCTTATGTGCAAGTATGACTCCAGCCACTGGAGTGTATGCCCCCTGATGCCCATTGATTCCGATTTTGCTAGGGCTCCTTGATGCAACACACAGTCAAATGCAGCCTTGATGTTAAGGGCTGTCACTCTCACCTCACCTCTTGAATTCAGCTGCCTGCATCCACACCCCTTGCTGCACAGAACAGCGTCAATCCCCCTCGCAATATTAGCCTTCTCACCACCACGGTCCTTTCTGCCCTCCTGCTTGAATAGCTTCCTGTATCAAGACATTTGGGGCAGCATGCTGGTTCAGTGGTCAGCACTACTGCCTTACAGTGCCAGTGACCCGGGTTCAATTCCAGCCTCGGGCGTCTATCTGTGTGGAGTTTGCACATTCTCCCCGTGTCTGTGTGGATTTCCTTCGGGTGCTTCGGTTTCCTCCCACAGTCCAAACATGTGCAAGTCAGGGTGAACTGGCCATGCTCAATTGCCCGTACTGTTCAGGGATGGGTAGGTTAGGTGCATGAGTCAGGGGTAAACGTAGAGTAATGGGGTAGGGAACTAGATCTGGGTGGGATACTCCTCAGAGGGTCAGTGTGGACTCGTTGGGGGCGAAGGGCCTGTTTCCACACTGTAGGAATTCTGTGATTCTTTCTGCAAATCTTCATGAACATGTAGATATCAATCTTAGGACTAAAGGGATCAAAGGGTATGGGGGAGAAAGCAGGAACAGGGGTTGACTTGGATGATCAGCCAGGATCCTATTGAATGGTGGAGCAGGCTCGAAGGGCTGAATGGCCTCCTCCTGTTCCTACCTTGTATGTTTCTCTGTTTTCCACCTGCTTTGCAATCTGCCAGTAGTTCCAGTCAACATGATCTTTAAAACTGCAACCATTTTCCACACAGTCCCTTGGTTCAAAGCAATCCCTCTTCCAGTTTTAGAGCATGAGAATGAAGAATGTAAATAGCTGTGATCTTTACATTATCACCGCCTTAGCACTGGGGTTTGCCCTCTGGGGACTGAGTGGCTTTATCCGTGATATTAAGGATATACCATTTTGCTGCTTTCACTTTCGCCCCACCAACACCTCACCACATGGCGACAGAGAACCTAACATGGGAACTAAAGGTTTTTGTTATTCCCACTGTCTAGCATGTATGGCATGCTTTACAAAAAAAACTGTCCCACATCCTTCTGAACATCCAGCCAGTAAACACACTGACTTCTCCAATTCCGATCTATCCTGCCACAGGAATTTACCAAACTATTGTTAATGGTTTTTAATGATACTTGGGCAGTCCCACTATCTGGTGAACCACTATCCAGTCTTCACCCACGGGTCTGGGAGGAGATCTCCACTTCCCCATCCAAATCCCGCTTCTCCCTCCAGAATTCCCTCAGCTTTAAGTTTAGTTTGAAGTCACATGACACCAGGTTATAGTCCAACAGGTTCATTTTAAATCACAAGCTTTCGAAGACTTCACCTAACGAAGGAGAAACGCTCTGAAAGGTTATGATTTCAAATAAACCTGTTGGACTGTAACCTGGCATCATGGGACATTTGACTTTGTCTATCCCAGTCCAACGCTGGCACCTCCACACCATGTTTAGATTAAGCTGATTGGGTTCCTTTATTCTAACCAACAATGTGCTGAGTATCAATCAGAGAAGGTTAATCAAACACCTCCTTCAGATTATCCAGATACACCAAACGGTTTCAGATAAACAGCTGTCTGTCTGCAGAGCCAATTCAATCTCCAGTGTTGGACTTTCTTTCATCAGAGCTTGGATCACTCCACAAGGAGAACCTTTTCCAGTAACTACTCTGTCTCTCTGACCTTGTTGTCGTTCAGTGACACCTGGAGAAGCTACAAACTTCACTCCTGCCCAATCATTCCCTGGGAGATGATCATTTACAGGGAACCTATTTCGAGTCTGATAATTACAGTTCCAGACATTAGGTCACACTCCAGGTCTACCTAACCCAAAGGCTTCGGAATATACTCTCCGCTGATAACATTTATTTCAACTTTGGAATTCATGGCACTGTTTGGTGAAAAAACCCATCCCTTTCCCCAGCACGTCTCACTGTGACAATAGCTTCACTTGCTTCACTCAAAGAATAAGGAGTTACTTTTCCTTTGGACAAGAATCCCCTGTACCTTCCCTGTACCTTGTTTACCTTCCTCACACTCACAGCGGTGTTTGGTCTCATTGCTTCATACAACAGGGTCCGTTGCGCTCTCAGTCAAAGCTCCTCTCTCTGTGGATGCTGATAATCCCCTCAAATTTACCCGGCAACTTCCAGCAATTGGCACAAAACTCATTTAGTTCATTCATGGGCTAGGGGCATCACTGGCTAGGCCAGCATCCCTAATTGCCCAGAGGGTAGTTAAGAATCAACCACATTGCTGTCGGTCTGGAGTCACATGTAGGCCAGACCAGGTAAGGATGGCAGATTCCTTCCCTAAAGAACAAAGAAAATTTACAGCCCAGGAACAGGCCCTTTGGCCCTCCAAGCCTGAGCTGATCCAAATGTACTGTCTAAACCTGTCGCCTAATTCCTAAGCCACAGCCAGACAAAAGCCCTGGACAGTGTGGTTGAAATATCCATGTTGATGTAGTTCAAAAAGGGCTGCCATGTTTTATAGAATAATGCTGTTTTTTTGGTGCACCATATTTGTGAGGAAGTCAAGGGGGATATATTCCATGATTAACCTGTGCCAGTTCAAAAGACCTGGGGGGCCTTCAGCTACCCAATTCACTAAAATATTCTTCCTTGCTCAAAAGGAGAGAATGGTAAATAATCTCCTCTCGTGCACATCCAGGGAGGGAAAATCTGAAGAGCCCAAAAGTAGGGACACTGGATCCAATCTAATCTCCGTACCCAAGATCTCTGTCAGGGCATTCGCTACTCCATCCCAATACCTTATGGCATGTCCATGGATCTTATGGCATGTCCATAGACAATGCATGAGAGTGCCAACTTCTGTTTTACACTTAGGACACATTGGGGATACTCCTGCCTTGAATTTTGAGAGTCTTTCAGGTACCACATGAGCCCTGTAGGGTATCTTTAATTGAATTGCCTGAGTTCTAATATAGATAGAGATCTTTTTTGGCAATTTCCCAGATGTCCTCCTACATTTCTAAAGAGACTTCTAAACCTAATTCTTGATTCCAGGTTTTAAATAATCATTCCATGTTCTTGGATACCTTATTATATAATGAGTGATAAAGAATACTGACCGAGGGGGGCCCCCCATCAGCCACAGCACTCTCCTTTCTCTATCCGATTTGTAGGGATTAACTATCAGTGTGGTCTTCTTTAGTATATAGTCTCGTATTTGGCAATACCGAAAAAGGTCCCTGTTAGACAGTCCAAACTTCTGCAGCAACTGCTCAAAGGACATCATAACCTCTCCATTGAACAGGTCTCCCAAGCAGGAGATACCTCTGGACTTCCAAGTTTTAAATGTAGCATCTGTCAACGCTGGCTGAAATCCTGATGCTCCCACTATAGGAGTATAAGGGGAGGTTTTTTTGTAGGTTACCCTCATCTTGTTGCATTATCCTCCAGGCTTTAATTGCATTTAATGCAATAGGGTTTTTACAATAGTCCATAATAGCTCTCATCTTGTCCATAAATAATTAAATATTGGGACATTTTGCTTGGGAAGTTCTCAATATCTAATCAGATTGATTGTGGGTCACAAGAGACCCAATCAGCTACATAGGATAATAAGGAGCTCAACTGATACCTCCTAAAGTCTGGAAAGTCCAGTCCTCCCCTTGCTTGTGGAAGCTGCAGCTTTTCTAATTTGATAAGGGGCCGTCTTTGATTCCAAATAAAGGAGCCGAGCCAGGCGTAGAGCTTACTCAACGTCTGTCTCAGCAGCATCAGGGGGAGCATTCACACAGGATAGAGAAGACTAGGTAGAATATTCATCTTAACTAGGGCTACTCTGCCTAACCAGGATATTGGGAGATCTCCTCAGTGTTGAAGGTCCTGCCTTATTTTCTCTCAGTGCACAAAATTGGCTTTATACAGCTGACCAAATACCGGGGCAATAAAAATACCTAAGTATAGAACACCTTCTCGTGACCACCGAAAGGGAAAGCAAGATCCGTCTGGTAAATTGGATACACTGGCAAGTCCTCCCAACGGCATGGCCTCCGATTTCATAAAATTGATTTTATAGCGTGAGAACATACCAAATAGACTGACCACTTGAATTAGACGGGGCACGGATATCAAAGGATCACTTAAGAAGAGGACATCATCCACATAGAGCGTGATTTTATGTTTGCCCGATCCAACCCTCAGAGCTGTCATGTTAGAGTCGGTTTGTATAGCTTCCACTAGTAGTTCAATCATCAGCATGAATAATAATGGTGAGAGAGGACATCCCTGACAATATCCCCTGCCACACTGAAGCTAACCGAACCTAAACCATTGGTGATTACGGCTGCTTTGGGATCATTATATAATACTGAAACCCATTTAGTAAATACCTCTTGCCAGCGTATAAAAAAGATATGGCCATTCTACCTGATCAAATGCCTTCTCTGCGTCCAAGGAGACAACTAAACCCGGTATTGTTCCCTGTTGACAGGCTTGTATCATATTTAACACCCTTCTAATATTATTAGTTGACCGCGGCCCTTTATTAACCCCGTCTGGTCCTCTTTTATGATGGATGGTAAGACCCTCTCCAATCTTAATGCTAACATTTTGGAAAGAATTTTGAAATCCACATTTAGTAAGGATATGGGTCTATATGATGAGCAATCTTCTGGGACCTTTCCCTTTTTAAGAATAAGAGAGATATTTGCTTCTCTCAACGAAGGCAGCAAGCAGCCCTGACTATGTGAGTAATTGTACATATTTATGAGTGGCCCGGCTAGTTCCCCTATAAATTCTTTCTAGAATTCAACCTGGAATCCATCTGGTCCAGGCGTTTTGCCACTCTGAAGCTGGCTAACCGCGTCAAATACTTCCTGGGTTGTCAGGGGGCCAGAGGGAGCCATGGTTTATTAAAGAAGTTAAATCTCTTGTCAAGAGGAAGAAGAAGGCTTATGTTACGATGAGACATGAAGGCTCAGTTAGGGTGCTTGAGAGTTATAAGTTAGCTGGGGAGAACCTAAAAAGCAAGCTAAGAAGAGCCAGGAGGGGACATGAGAAGTCATTAGGAGGCAGGATCAAGGAAAACCCTAAAGCTTTCTATAGGTACGTCAGGAATAAAAGAATGACTAGAGAAAGATTAGGGCCAATCACGGACAATAGTGGGAAGACAATGTCGCTGAGGGGAATAGTGAGATATAGGCTATTAGACTAGATGGGATTAAGCTTCACAAGGAGGAGGTGTTAGCAATTCTGGAAAGCGTAAGAATAGATAAGTCCCCTGGGCCAGATGGGATTCTCTGGGAAGGTAGGGAGGAGATTGCAGAGCCTTTGGCTTTGATCTTTATGTCATCAGGAATAGTGCCAGAAGACTGGCACTATCATTGTCTACAGGAATAGTGCCAGAAGACTGGAGGATAGCAAATGTTGCCTCCATGTTCAAGAAGGGGAGTACAGACAATCCTGGTAATTATAGACCAGTGAGCCTTACTTTGGTTATGGGTAAAGTGTTGGAAAGGATTATAAGAGATAGGATTTATAATCATCGAGAAAGGAATACAATTTGATTAGGGATAGTCAACATGGTTTTATGAAGGTAGTTCATGCCTCACAAACTTTATTGAGTTCTTTGAGAAAGTGACCAAACAGGTGGATGAGGATAAAGCGGTTGATGTGGTGTATATGGATTTCAGTAAGGTATTTGATAAGGTTCCTCATGGTAGGCTATTGCGGAAAATACGCTCAATCGATTAAGGGCGATTTAGCGGTTTGGATCAGAGACTGGCCAGCTGAAAGAAGACAGAGGGTAGTGGTTGATGGGAAATGTTCATCCTGGAGCTCAGTTACTACTGGTGTACTGCAAGGATCTGTTTTGGGGACACTGATGTTTGTCATTTTTATAAATGACTTGGATGAGGGCATAGAAGGATGGGTTAGTAAATTTGCGGATGTGACTAAGGTCGGTGGAGTTGTGGATAGTGACGAAGGATGTTGCAGGTTACAGAGGGACATAGTTAAGCTGCAGAGCTGGGCTGAGAGGTGGCAAATGGAGTTTAATGTGGAAAAGTGTGAGGTGGATCCTTTTGGAAGGAGTAACAGGAATACAGAGTACTGAGCTAATGGTAAGATTCTTGGTAGTGTGGATGAGCAGAGAGATCTCTGTGTCCGTGTGCATGAATCCCTGAAAGTTGTCACCCAGGATGATAGGGTTTTTTTTTTACATTAGATTCCCTACAGTGTGGAAATAGGCCCTTCGGCCCAACAAGTCCACACCGACCCTCCGAAGAGTAACCCACCCAGACCCAGTTCCCTACCCTGTATTTACCCCTGAATAATGCACCTAATACTATGAGCAGTTCAGCATGGCCGATTCACCTAACCTGCACATCTTTGGACTGTGGGAGGAAACCCGAGCACCCGGAGGAAACCCACGCAGACACAGGGAGAATGTGCAAACTCCACACAAACAGTTGCCTGAGGTGGGAATTGAACCCGGGTCCCTGGCGCTGTAAGGCAGCAGTGCTAACCACTGAGCCATTAACTTTTATTGGTAGAAGGATTGAGTTTCGGAGCCTTGAGGTCATGTAGCACCAGCTCTACAAAACTCTGGTGCATCAACATTTGGAGTATTACACACAGTTCTGGTCGCTGCATTATAGGAAAGATGTGGAAGCTTTGGAAAGGATGCAGAGGAGATTTACCAGGATGTCTCCTGGGATGGAGGGAACGTCTTACGGGGAAAGGCTGAGGAACTTGAGGCTGTTTTCGTGAGAGAGAAGTAGGTTGAGAGGTGACTTAATTGAGACATATAAGGTAATCTGAGGGTTAGGTAGGGTGGACAGTGAGAGCCTTTTTCATCAGATGGTGATGGCTAGTACGAGGGAACATAGTTTTAAATTGAGGGGTGGTAGATATCGAACAGTTGTAAGTTGTAGTTTCTTTAATCAGAGCATAGTAGGAGCATGGAATGCCCTGCCCGCAACAGTAGTAGACTCGCCAACTTTAAGGGCATTTAAATGGTCATCGGATAAATATATAGATGATAATGGAATAGTGTAGGTTAGATAGGCTTCAGATTCACAGGTCAGTGCAACATTGAGGGCCGAAGGGCCTGTTGTGTGCTGTAATGTTCTATGTTCAAACCCAGGTCCCCTGAACGTTACCTGGGTGTCTGGATTAACAGTCCAGCGATGACACCTCTCGGCAATCACTTCCCCAAAACCCTCCCACCTCGCGTCAATGGAAACACTGAGGCTTTAGACATCATTTTCTCATTCGGCACTTTCCTTTCTGGCCTGGGAAGGAGACTGTGGGGCCATCCCAGCTTTCCTTCCTTGTCCTCTGACTCCTTGCCTTTCTTTCACCTCCCCAGCTTCACTCATTCCCCCGTTTGTGAGAGTGATCTGAAAAGGGGGAGGATTTGTGGACCAACTTGGAATCATAAGAACTTCCTAGTTTCCTTTGTGAGTTCTTACATACGGGGGTTGGCGGGGGTGGAGGGTTGGAATGAATATTTACATTCTTACCGGAGAATTATTCCCTCAGGGTCTTATGTATATCTTTAATGCCACATCTAACAGCCACAATTATTTTGCTTTCCCCTCTCAAACTCTATGTAAGTGTGCCCAGGCTGTTACTGGATATTCTGGAATTTCTGCCTGTACATGCAGAGAATAGCCCTTTAATTGTTCAACCTCTTAACCTACAGAAGTCTCCTCGAAAGCAAGATATCAACTCATGTGCCCTGCCTGTCAACCTGATTTACATAAACAGTAAGCAGTTTTCTTTAGCTCACCTCAGCTTTCACTTATAAACACATTTAAAGTGTCTCAGTGTCCCTTTCACCAAATTGTGGGAGATGCTGAACCGATTTAAACAGCTTGGATCAGAGTATGGCCTTTCCTTGTCAGAATATCCCCTCACAGTTAGAGTCCTTCTCCTAATTGAAGCGTTTTAAGCTCCCATCATCTTTCTCTCCCTTTTGTCTGAAATGCACATTCACTTCCTTTCTCTACCCTCCTTAGTGCTGCGTCTCTCCATCACCTCTCCCTCTGAAGTGCTCTTTCCCTTTCTTTATCCTCAAGCTCACGTTGATTTTAAGTTTAATTTCCTTTTGCATTTCAAGTTCTTCATTAGTGACTGAACTCTCACGAACATAACTGACTCACCAAATGGTTTGTGTTGTTGTTCTTCCAATTTCAAAAGCTGAGCCATTACATCCATCATATCTACTTTCCTAGCACCCACTTTTCAGTCTAACCCGAACTCTCCAGCCAATTCTATTCATCTAATGCTGGCTAGTCTTTGTGAATCATTGAGGGATAAATCTTCCTCTTCCCAAAGAGTCATAGCAACTGCAAAGATATTTTGGTCTAATTGTGCACAAGAAACCTGGTGCGTTTCCCTTCATCCTTTTCCATTTGTTAGCACTCCACTTCCAATTAAGGAGTGTCCTGGACGAACCCCCAATCTCTGTGACACCAAGGCCATCTGTTGAGTAGATTGTCATTCTATTCTGACCATGCCAGGATGCAGCAAAACATAGAATGTAGAACATAGAACATAGAACGTTACAGCACAGTACAGGCCCTTTGGCCCTCGATGTTGCGCCAACCTGTGAAATTAATCTGATGCCCAACTAATCTACATCACTCCATTATTATCTATATGTATGTCCAATGCCCATTTAAAAGCCCTTAGCATCGGCGAGTCTACTATTGTTGCAGGCAGGCTGTTCCATGTCCCTATTACTCTCTAAATAAAGAAACTACCCCTGATATCTGTCTTAAATCTATCATCCCTCATTTTTAAGCTATGTCCCCTCATGTTAGCCTTCACCATCCAAGGAAAAAGGCTCTCACTGTCCACCCTATCTAACCCTCTGATTATCTTATATGTCTCAATTAAGTCACCTCTCAACCTTCTTCTCTCCAATGAAAACAGTCTCAGTTCCCTCAGCATTTCCTCGTAAGACCTTCCTTCCATACCAGGAAACATCCTAGTAAATCTCCTCTGAACCGTTTCCAAAGCTTCCACATCTTTCCTATAATGCGGTGACCAGAACTATACGCGATACTCCAGATGCAGCCTAACCAGCCTAACAGCTAAAGCATGACCTCGTGGCTCCGAAATTCAATCCCCCTATCAGTGAATACCAACACACCGTATGCTTTCTTAACAACCCTATCAACCTGGGCGGCAACTCTCAGGGATCTATGCACCTGGACACCAAGATCTCTTTGTTCATCTACACTGCCAAGAGTTTTACCATTAGCCAGTACTCTGTATTCCTGTTACTTCTTCCGAAGTGAACTACCTCACACTTTCCCACATTAAACTCCATTTGCCACTTCTCAGCCCAGCTTGGATCTTATCTGTGTCCTGTTGTAACCTGCAACATCCTTCGGCACTATCCACAACTCTGCTACCTTAGTGTCATCTGTAAATTTACTAACCCATCCTTTTACGTCCACATCCAGATCATTTATAAAGATGACAAACAGCAGTGGACCCAAAACAGATTCTTGTGGCACACCACTGGTTACTGAGGTCTAAGATGAACATTTCTCATCAATCATGACCCTCTGTCTTCTTTTAGCTAGCCAATTTCTCATCCAAACTGATGAACCACCTTCAATTCACTCCATATTTTGTGCAGTAGCCTACCACGTGGAACCTCATCAAACCCCTTACTGAAGTCCATATACACCACATCAACCACTTTACTTTCACCCACATGTTTTGTCACCTTCTCTAAGAACTCAATAAGGTTAGTTAGATAAGATCTACCCTTCACAAAACAGTGTTGACTAACCCTAATCAAATTATTCTTTTCTAAATGATTATAAATCCTATCTCTTAAAACCTTTTCCAACACTTTACCCACAAACAAAGTAAGGCTCACTGGCCTATAATTACAAGGATTGTCCCAACCCCCCTTCTTAAACAAGGGAACAACATTTGCTATCCTCCAGTCTTCTGGCACTATCTCTGTACACAATGATGACATAAAGTCAAAGGCTCGGCAATCTCCTCCCTAGCTTCCCAGAGAATCCAAGGATAAATCCCATCTGGCCCAGGGGTCTTATCCAGTTTCAGATCTTCTAAAATTGCTAAAACCTTTTCTTTGTCAAACTCAATCTCACCTAATCTAGTAGCCTGTATCTCCGTATTCTCACTAACATTGCCCTTTTCCAATGTGAATACTGACAAAAAGTATTCACTAAGCACTTCGTCCTATGTCCTCAGATTCCACTCTCAACCTCTCACTATTGTCTTTGATTGGCCCTAATCTTACTGTAGTCATACTTTTTTTTCCTGATAAACCTATAGAAGGCCTCATATAACCGTAGTTTTCCCAGTACTACCAAGTGTCTGTTACAAATATGAGTTTATTACAAAAACAAAACTTTTTCAATAAAAATACAATAATTAAAATATATAGTTATTAATATAAAAACATAACATTTAATCCCCAAACATTCAAAACTCACGCTCTTCAGGAAACTTGGAAGCAAAAGAATACAGCACACAATGTTCTGGAATCTGTTGCTCTGATGTTCCGGCACATTTGGTCAAGTAATTAATTATGCATCACTGTCTCTGAAATTTCACAGATGCAGTTTACTGAGAAAATACCATCTTAAGATGTTTCATCACTCACTCTTTCAAAAGGTTTCACCCTGAAGTGATGCTTTTCCGAAATGAGAGCAATCAGCTGGGCAGCTTGTTCATGCTAAGCTTTCCTCCAAATCAGCTGGTGCTTAGTAGGCTTCTCTCCAACTGAACCAAATAAAACAAGCCCCTGTCCAAGCCGGTCACTATACAAAACAGCCCCGGCTGGGTCAGCAGCAAAGCAAGCAGGCATCATTGGTCACGTGGTATCTAGGAACTCTTACTGAAAACAAGGTCCACTTTAAATGACCTAGCAGAAGTGGAACTCTTTATTCAGCTTTACGTTGTAAAGGATAAAATAGACTGGAAACAGACACTTCCTGGTGTGACAGTTGATGAGCAGTGGAGGACCTTCAAAGCAATTTTCTAAGTGCTTCCGGTGAGAAGGAGGGACTGTACGAGGAGGGGTAATCTGCCGTGGGTGTCTAAGGAAATAAGGCAGGCTATCGAAGTGAGAGAGAAGACATACAAAGTGGCCAGAAACAGCAGGAATCTAAAAGACTGGCAAAACTTTAAAGGTCAACAGAAAGCCACAAAAAGATCAATAAAGAAAAGTAAGATAGAGCATGTGAAAAAACCAGCACAGAATATAAAGATAGATAGCAAAAGTTTCTATAAATATGTAAAATGATGTCGTTGGGACCACAAATTATTTCTAATTTATATAAATGATTTGGAGTTGGGGACCATGTGTATGGTATTATACCTTCAAGCTCAGCGAGCTAACTTACATACTTGTTGAGGGAGGATCTTATAGAAACATATAAAATGATGAAGGGAATCGATAAAACAGAAATAGATGGGATGTTTCCACTGGTAGGTGAGGCTAGATCAAGGGGACATAGCCTCAAGGTTAGAGGAAGCACGTTTAGAACGGAACTGAGAAGGAACTGCTTCACCCAGAGCGTTGTAAATCGATGGAATTCCTTGTCCAAGAAAATAGTTGACGCAACTTCAGTAATTGCTTTTAAAGCTAAGGTAGATACATTTTTGAAAAATAAAGGAATTAAGGAACGTGGTTAAAATGCAGATAAGTGGAGCTGAGTCCATGGAAAGACCAGCCGTGTTCTTATTGAATGGTGGAGCAGGCTCAAAGGGCCAAATGGCCTATTCCCTGTCCCTATTTTCTATGTTCCTTGAAGAAGTCATGGTCACCATTTAAACATTAACTCTGTTCCTCTGTCCGCAGATGCCAGACCAGCCAAATGTTTCAAGTATATTTGGTGTTTATTTCAAAGAGTTTTAGCAACTGCAGTATTTTGCTTCAAATTCAGGATCAGACCTCGTCAGCTCTTACAGCACTTATTTGAAAAACTCTCAGATCGTTAATGGTATAAAAAAGTTTAATGTGAACTTCATAAAGCCTTTAAGAATCTTTGAGACAAATTGCATGTTGTTTTACTTGAACCCATGCAGAGCTGCTAATAGCACGACATGCTTGACTACAGTCAAATATAACATACACACGCTGAGCAAAACTATGTTTAATGCATATCCAGCTGGGTCATCTGTATTTGAAAGCCCAATTGGTTTCTTGGAAGAAAGTGCTGTAGAAGGACTAACATGAGGGGATATGAGACAGCCTTGGCAGAGGAGGGTAAGAAAGATTCAAGGAGATTATACAAGTACATTAGAGCAAAAGGGCAGCTAGAGAGAGAGAGAAGGGCCCTTAAGATCAATGAGGCCATCTTTGTATTGAACCCCAGGAGATGGGAGAGATAATAAATAAATATTTTGTGTCAGTTTTTTACTGTTGAGAAAGAAGCTAGAGAACTCAGGGAAATAAATATTGATGTTTTGAAAACAATTCACATTACAGATGAGGAAGTGCTGGAGATCTTAGAAAACATAAAGGGGGATAAATCTCCCAGACCTGATCAAGTGTATCCCAGGATGTTGTGGGAAGTTAGGGGAGAAATTGCAGGACCCCTAGCAGATATATTTGTATCATCTATAACCACTAGTTAGGTGCTGGAGGACTGGAATGTGGCTAATGTTATGCCATTGTTTAAGAACAGCTGTAAGGAGAAGCCTGAAAACTATACACCTCTAAGTCTGACATCTGTGGTGAGTAAGTTGTTGGAGGTGATTCTGAAAGATAGGATTTACATGCATTTAGAGATGCAAAGATTGATTAGGGATAGTCAGCATGGTTTTGTGTGGGGGAAATCATGTGTCTCAAACTTAATTGAGTTTTTGGAGGATGTAACCAAGAAGATTGATGAGGACAGAGAGGTAGACATTGTTTACTTGGACTTTAGTAAAGGTTCCACATAGTAGACCAATCAGTAAAGTTAGATCACATGGGATTCAGGATGAATTTGTCAATTGGATACAAAATTGGCTTAACAGCAGGTGACAGAGAGTGATGGTGGAGGGTTGTTTTTCAGACTGGAAGCCTGTGGGGTGCCACAGGGATCAGTGCTGGGTCCATGTTTGTTTGTCTTTTATATAAATGATTTAGGTGAGAATATAGAAAGCATGATGAGTAAGTTCACAGATGTCACCAAAATTGGTTGTACAGTGGACAGTGATCTTGATCAATTGGGTCAATGGGCTGAGGAGTGGCAGGTAGATAATTTAGATAAATGTGAGATATTGTATTTTGGTAAAATACAGGCAGGACCTATACAGTTAATGGTAGGGCCCTGCATAGTGTTGTAGAAAGGACAGACCTAGGGATTCAGGTACATAATTACTTGAAACTTGCACCACAGGCAGACAGAGTGGTTAAGAAAGTGTTTAGCATGCTTGCCTTCATTGCTCAGAGCTTTGAGTATAGGAGTTGGGACGTCATATTGAGGTTGTACAGGACACTGGTGAGGCCTCTTCTGGAGTACAGTTCTGGTTGCCCTGTTACAGGAAGGATATTATTCAATTGGAGAAAAAAATTACCAGGATGTTGCTGGGAATGGAGAGGTTGAGAAAGAAAGATAGATTGGACAGACTGAAACATCTTTCGCTGGAGCGCAGGAGGCTCAGGAGTGATCTTATTGCGGTTTATAAAATTACGAGGAGCATAAATAAGGTGAATAGCAAAGGTTTTTTCCCTAGGGTGGGGGAGTTCAAACATAAGGGGATATTTTTAAGGCGAGAGGAGAAAGATTTAAAAAGGACATGAAAGGCAACTCTTTTATAGAGAGGATGTGTGGAATGAACTGCCAGAAGAAGTAGTGGATGCAGATACAGTCACAACGTTTAAAAGATATTTGGGTAAGTTTGTGAATTGGAAGGGTTTGGAGGGATATGGGCCAAGCGCAGGCATGTGGGACTGGTTTAGTTTCAGAACATGGTCGGCATGGACTGTTGGACTGAAAGGTCTATTTCCGTGCCTTATGACTCTATGAACATAAAGGAGAATGCAGAGATGAGGAAAAATAGGAAAACTATGTATTTTATAGGTACAAAGGCAATATTAGCAAAATTTAAACCATACAACTGGAAGGAGGTCTTATGGCACTATAGGTAGTGTCCCTGCCTTGGAGCTAGAAATCCTAGCCTAAGTTTTGATGGCCATGACAGGCGTGTTAATTGTGGTAGCCAAGCAACTTGCAAAACCATCGGACACATTCCCATGGCTTGTATGAAATCTGGAGCCTTGATGGTACATTACTCCAGATTGATGGAAAGTCCATGCTGCTCCAAACACTAACCCTCCCCGTGTGAGTGATATCCATTGAGACCACCAGTACTTTTCTTTTTCTCAGTTTTGTTTTGGAACTGCGAGCTGTAGTTCTGGATTGAACATTGAACAGCAGCTTGTCTTTAATTAGAAAGGAGAGAACATAAAAACTGATGTTTGTTATTGGGGGTCTGGCCTGGAAAGACAATGCAGGTTAGTTACTGCTCGAAGAACACTATAGATGATTCGGTATTGGCATGTCCTTACACCCAGGAGCTGGCAGCTAGCTGGATGTTCAATTGGTCAATCAGGGAAGGACTGACACTGACCAGCTAACCCCAGCAACTGCTGAAAAGAAAACAGAAACCAAAGTTGAACTGGATTTGGAAGAAATGGGCCCAAGGGTGTGCTGTGGGTAGTACAGATATGCTATTTTGTTTCTTTCTAATTTATAAAAATGAGTTTTGAGATTAATGGGAGTATTTTTTTAAGGAGTTATTAAAAATCTTTGAATTTGTGTTATGTGGTTTGGTTTATTCTATTTTACCTTTTTTTGTAATAAACTTCTTTATATTATTAAAGCAAAATCTGCAGCATTGCTGCTTATCTTTCAGTGAGAGACAACTTTGTTAAAACTAAATCAAAATGTGATCTTGCAAGCCAGGTTTCTGTCTGAAATTGATTGGTGGTAATATCAGCTGGGATCATAACACAAATGATGATGCAATGTTTTGGCTTGGTGTTCAAATTGCAACAATTCAGGACAAGCCTCTCCCAGGACTCAAAGTGAATTCAAGCCTCCTGAGCATGTTTGGCATGTGTCCTTTGACTGTTACAAGAGCACACTGCAAACCCACAGGAGGTTTTGTTTGTTCAGTGATTATCAGGCATTCTGGCTACATAACCAGCCCAGCTCAGCTGTGACCAGGTCAGTACGGCTTGGCACCTCCCGGTCTGGTCTTTTGTTCTGTCACCTGATGCTCAGGACTTTCCAAAAGCAGCTGAAATGAAAGTGTTGAGCTTCTTAGCAAGATGCACGTACACAATCCACATGTTTCATGAGTAAAACATTGCTAAGGAGACTGACTCCTCTTTCATTCCTAAACTGATTTCAGAAGCATTTATCATAAACATCCCATAAATAAAAGAATTTCTAACACCTAACACCACAACATAAACAAAATCTCTCTTTTTCATTCAGAAAATTAATACCATTTATTCACAAGAACTACACCAGTAACATCACTGCTGTGAGTATACTTTATTCTCCTCTTCGAGCATATAGAGTCACTTGCCAAATATTTAAATCACAAACTACTAAGGTGTATATTTTTTCTTTTTACTGGAAGGGACAGCAGATATTGGTTGGAGATATGAATAGACCATCAAATAGTCATCTAGTGTGGGGCATGCTATTAATAAGGAAATGAGTCAAACTAATAATGTTGGCAACAGGGTTACTGAGGGTGACTCTATTCTGTATATAGACTGGTTAAACTAATTGAGCATGAAAGCTGTGGAGGATTACAATCATAGAATCCCTACAGTATGGAAGCAGGCCATTTGGCCCATTGAATCCACATCAACCCTCTAAAGGACATCCCACCTAGACCACCCTATCCCTGTAACCCTGCATTTCCCATGGCTAACCCACCTAGCCTGCACATCCCTGGACACTATGAGCAATTTAGCATGGCCAATGCACCTAACCTGCACATCTTTGGACTGTGGGAGGAAACCAGAGCACCCGGAGGAAACCCACACAGACACGGGGAGAATGTGCAAACTCCACACAGGCAGTCACCCAAGGGTGGAATCGAACCCAGGTCCCTGGCGCTGTGAGGCAGCAGTGCTAACCACTGAGCCACTGTGATGAGTTTCTGGAGTATGTTAGGAATGGTTTTATTGAGCAGTATGTTGAGGAGCCAACATTGTATTTTAGATCTAAAATTAAATAGCATGAAATGGCCAATTAACAATTGTCTAAAGGGGATGTTAGGGATGAGTGTCCGCATTGTGAAAGAATTTTACATTATGTTTGTAAGCGAGATAGTTCAATCTGAAGCCAAGGTGTTAAATTTGAATAAGGGAAATTATAAAGGTGTGAGCCATGAATTGGTTGAGATGGATATGGGAAAATACCTTTAAGGACAGGATTCCATATAAGCAATGGATCCATTCCTTCAACCTGCAAGAAGTCAGAAGTGTTCAGTTCACTCTGACCAACAAAAGAAGGAAAGGATTAAATAGGCTTAGGAAAAGACTTCTATAGCTGCCAGAGAAAGGAGTTTAGTGTTTTTAGAATGGAGCAAAGGAGGACCAAGAAGCTGGGCGAAAGGGAGAATAGATTACGAATGTAATCTTGCAAAATGCATTAGAACTGATAACTGTTCAGCATGGACGAGGAGGACCCAAGGGTCTGTTTCCATGCTGTGTATCTCGATAACTCTATGAAAGTTTCTGTAGGTGTGTAAAAACATTTGGCCGAAACAAAAATGGTTCCATTATAGTCAGATGTTTTTACCATTATAGTCAGAGTCAGGAGAATTTAAAATGGGAAATAGAGAAGTAAAATGATTATTTTGTCTGTTTTCTCTGAGGAAGATACATGAAATCATACAGAATACGGGTAAATAGAGAGAAGAGGATTTGAAGAATATTAGTATTTATAAGAAGGTCATACTGAAGAAATTAATGAAGCTAAAAGTTGGTATGTCCATCTCAGATGATCTCCATCTCAGAATGTTGAAGGTGATGGCTATAGAGATAGTTGATACATTGGTGAATTCCTTCCCAAATTCTACAGATTCTCGAAGGATTCCTACAGATTAGAAGGTTACAAATGTTACTCCATGAATTAAGAAAGAGGCGAATGTAAAAACAAGGAGTTAAGACCGTCAGCCCTGCACCTGTGGTCGTGTAACAAGTAGATTCTATTCTAAAGGATGGGATAAATAGACACTTGGAGAATAATGACCTGATTGGACGCAGTTAGCATGTACGATCTTCTCTAGGGCACTCAGAATTGGGCAATAAACGCTGGCCCAGCCAATGACACCTACATTCCATGAACGAATAAAGAGATTTAAGTGATTATTAAAACACCTTACCAGTTGCTTCCGATTTTCATCCAGGAAGAGTCCCAGCAGTCCCAGAAATGATCCAAAAGCAAGCTTTGGAAAAAATATGAACATAGCAATGTGAGTTACATTTATTCTAAACATAATTTTTTTTTACAGCTACTATTGCAACAAACTCAGATGAGATAATGTGTGACATTGCTGTGACTTTAAGAGTTGTATTTTAGTCCTGGTTTCTTTTAAAAGAGAGATTGAGTAAGGAATGGTGAGCAGAATGTGGGCGTGTAAACAGCTGGTGAGGCCTTGGGTTTTTTTTAAGTTGGAACAATACAAGCAGCCTGATGGGTGCTGTCAGCTCTCACAATCCAGGATTTCCAAGGTTTTCTTGCTTCTAAATACAGCAGAAGCTGCTGGAGTAAGCTATTTTTCCCCCTCTCTCGGTTGCAGATAGAAGCTGAAGTTTCTCTTCCTACTGCAGGCGTTACATGTGAGAAAATCTGTTTTCTGAATTTGCTAAGGGTGTATTTACGGGATGTTACTGTATTGCAACAGTTAATTAGTAATAGTTACTGTATCTATTATTCCGTTATTCTAAGTTATTCTAAGTTCTTCTTTCTTTGCTAAGGGTGTATTTACGGGATGTTACTGTATTGCAACAGTTAATTAGTAATAGTTACTGTATCTATTATTCCGTTATTCTAAGTTATTCTAAGTTCTTCTTTCTTTGGTTGTAATTTACGGTAGTGTTTGAATAAATTGTGTTTTGCTTAACATCAATTAGATTGATCGGTTGAATTGTGTCTGGAACACCACGCTTTCCATTTCCTTTTAAAATAAGAACAAGTTTGGGTCTAGGCTACCACCTTCAAATATTTTAAGGGGACCTGGTCTGGTCCGTAACAAATGTGAGTATTCAGCTATTTTAAGGATTCCATCTGTATGCAAATCCATCACAGCAAGTTGCAGAACCCTGTATTCTGTTTAACTATTTGGTACATTAGTAAATTTTTAAAAAAGGAAAGAATTCAAATGATCAACTCAGGACAAATAGGTGTTCTTTGTTGAAATCACAGATGTACCACAGGAGAAAGCAATGCACTGGCAAATTGAGCAAGTGTATAAGGCATGAGCAGGTGGCGTTGTGGGTTGTGGAACAAAGGCTCAGCTAACATGACTTTGACCAGATAAGAGCTTGCAGTAAACAATGAGGTGCTGGAGGCAAGGGTAGTGGGTTAACGAGGTAAAGAACATCCATTGTATAATGCCGGTTAACGAGGTGGGGAATATCCATTGTGAAATGCGAGATGACTTAATCTTTACTATTGATGCTCACTGATTATAACAGTCACCCAATCAATATAGATGTTGCCTTATTTGAATACTGCTCCATGTAGTGATTATATAAGTCATCAAGAATCTGCTGTTTGAGAGAAGACCAAAACCTCATGTCTCTGTGCACATGGGCGATCGTTCACATCCCTCCAGGGGCCGGAATAAAGATGAAGGAGGTAAAGCCATACAATATCTCTGAATATTTACTTCGACTGGTACAGGGATAGGGAAACAGGACGACAATATAGCGAGCCAGGTAGGAGTCCAAATGAATAGTTACTATTGGACGGTGTCAGTGATCGCGCAGAACACCGGTATCTCGAGACTGATGGGCCCACAAGGTAAGATTTTAAACCTTGGTCCCTCTCGATATTTCTGCGTGTCAGAAATGGTCCCCTCGTTCAATAGCTTTCTATTCTATAGACTCCTCGAACGGTAACTAGATTAGATTACTTAGTGTGGAAACAGGCCCTTCGGCCCAACAAACCCACACCGACCTGCCAAAGCACATCCATTCCTCTACATTTACCCTTGCACCTAACACTACAGGCAATTTAGCTTGGCCAATTCACCTAACCTGCACAGTTTTGGATTGTGGAAGGAAACCAGAGCAAACCCACGCAGACATGGGGAGAATGTGCAAACTCCACACAGTCAGTCGCCTGAGGCGGGAATTGAACCCAGGTCTCTGGCGCTGTGAGGCAGCAGTGCTAACCACTGTGCCACCGTGTTCAACTAGTTCACCGTGCCAACTAGTTCGATCGAGAGACACAGTTCGTAAACACGCTGACAAACAGGTGTTTAAGTCCCCTGGGTTTGATTAAGGTTCGAGTCCCCTGGATTTGATTGGGGTTCCAGTCCCCTGGATTTGATTGCGTTCGAGTCCCCGGACATATAGAGTAAGAAAAGGGGTTCGAGTCTATATGAGAAGTAAAGTGTGAAAGGGGTTAAAGTCCCTAGTGGTGAAATTTGAGGCTTTGTGAGTCTTTGTTCTGGGGGAAGAGAGTGGCTTGGACTGCGGTGCGTGTTCTTCGCTGCGAGGTGTTTTTTTGCGGGTGTGATTTTGTCGTGAGGATACAGCTGGTCTATCTTTCCTTCACACCCTTGTCTGGGAGTGGGCTGGCATTCCTCAGTCCAGTTCCACCCAGGTGAGAATGTTTTAGTGTTCTTGTTGTGTGTGTGCACCAGGTGCTGTTGGGGTTCACGGAGCATTGGGAATCTTGGACCAATGCTTGTGTTTTTTTTTGTTCTGTGGTGGTTGATTCGGAGTCTGTGGATGTAATTTATTTTTTTCAAACTCTGGTGTGGATCTTTTGGGGCCACCTCCTCTTCCATCTTTTTGGCTCCTCATTTTCCATTTTATGGATCATCACCAGGTGAACTGAGGGGGGGTCTCAAATGGGCACGTTTTTCCCCCCGTATTAAAATGAGAAGATTTCTGACCAGAGGCTCTTAAAAAAAATGAGAAATGCTGAGATTAAGATTGTACTAATACTTGGGTCACAAAAGAAAGTTGAAATGTAAATTGTGCCATGCTGAGAGTGTTTGATGTTTAAAAATTTTGTTTTTTTAAATGCTGGTTCAGAAAATCCCTTTAAGTAATCGTTTTGTCTTATTTGAAGCAGGATCTCAATTCAGTGTGTTTTGTGGGCTACGTAATGGGGCAGATTTTATTTTTATATTGAAATTGTATAACATTATGTCCTTTTTAAAATTATCAAAGTTGTAACCTTAAAACAAATTGATTGACTGCCTTGAACGAGCCCCTGATTTGCCTGTTTCGAAAGGGACAGATGGTTCAGTGGTTATGCTTTAGCGAGACGAGACTATTCTACTAAAATATCTTTGCTGCTGTGTTTTTAATGCAGAGTGGTCACAAAAAGAAGACTGCATTTTAATTTTGATGTTTTGTTAAGATTTTAGAGAATATTATAACATGAGGCTGAGCTGTTTCAGTTTGGTTAATTATTGTTAAGACTTCATTGGCCCCCTTCATATTGCAAATTCAGAAAATGCTGATCTCTACCAAAGTTGCCACTGTAATTTTGACTGTACAATTTAGAAGTTTATGGATTGTATAAAACTTGACAATGTCATAAATAGTGACCAGAGTAACAGACAGCAAGACGACTGAGCATCTTGAAATAGGCAGACACAATTTAGTGTAGTTAAATGTGTGACTGTCTTCATACTGATAACCACCTTGGCAAGGAAGGAATGAGAGAGGAAATGCAGAGATACTTTCAGCAGCTAACCTGTTCCTGAATGTTGTAATAACATCTCTGAGCCAGTTGTTTCTAGAGTTTCTCCATTCACAGGTAAAGCACATCTTTGGACCACTGCCCACCCCTCCACGACCTGGTCCAACAGATACAATCAGCTCCCCAGTCATGAGCACGAAAAGTGAAGAAACTAACAACAGTGAAGAGGAGGTCAGTACGCTTTTTGTCAGTGGCCTTCCTATGGACATTAAACCACATGCGCTTTACCTTGTCTTTCGATCATTTAAAGGATATGAAGGTTCATTGATCAAGCTCACATTAAAAAGCCATTGGCTTTGTTACATTTAACAGCAGAGCAGGAGCAGAAGCAGCAAAGAATGCTGCGTTCACCCTGCCTGCAGCATTTCACGTGCAGGTGCACTGGTAACCTCCAGCTGAAGCATCTCCGCAAGGATGGAAGCCTCGTCAGTTTTGTTAAGTATTTAATTGCGCTTACACAAGAATTCAGATTTCTCTGTGGAATGGTGTGCAAGGACAGACTGGATTTTGTTTTCAGGTTGTACTTTACTAAAGGAGATTTTGGATAACTGGCTCATTTCCACTCAACTTGAAGGGGATGAAGGGTTCACTAAGAACTATGGATTTAAGAACTTTACTGGTGAACATTTTCCCATGTGGGAATATCCGAGAAATTCTATTTACTGCATGGGCTAGTAATTTTTGTTGTTATAATCATTGCATGTTGTGTATCAATAACTTGCCTAAATATTGGCTGTCAGAATGTTATGAAAGCTGGTATTGCCATCGAGGTGGTTATCATGAAATGATAAAAGGTGGGAATGAGAAAGTATATAAGGTGTGAGCAGGTAGGAAAAGAGTTAAGTTTTGGGTTGTGTAACAAAGGCTCAGCTAGCATGACTTTGACCAGATAAGAACTTGCAGTAAACAATGAGATGCTGGAGGCAAGGGTAGCGGCTTAACGAGGTAAAGAACATCCATTGTATAATGCCAGTTAAGGAGGTGAAAAGCATCCATTGTGTAATGCCAGTTAACGAGGTAGAGAACATCCATTGTGAAATGCCAGATGACTTAATCTTTACCATTGATGCTCACTGACTATAACAGTCACCCAATCAATATAGATGTTGCCTTATTTGGATACTGCTCCCTGTATGTGACTATATAAGTCATCAAGAATCTGCTGTTCAAGAGAAGACCGAGAACTCATGTCTCTGTGCACATGGGTGATTGTTCTCTCTCCCTCCAGGGTGTGGAATAAAGATGAAGGAGGTAATGCCATACTGTGCCTCTGAATGTTTGCTTCGACTGATACGGGGATAGGAAAATGGGACGACAAAATTACCTGCACTTTGAGCTAATTTTGCCCTCCCAGATCTGGAGCAGCTTTATTTAGCTGCACTCTCGAGTTCTGAAATAATACTTCTGCTTTTTTTCCATCTATTGCACTTTTCAGCCACAATACCCCACTCTTTTCAAAATCACTTTGTATGTTAATTCTATCCTGATTTTTAAATCCCTCCTTTAAACCAAACTTCCTTGCTCTGCTTTCCATGTGCTACCATTCAACAACATATTTTTCCCCTAACTTCTTTCTTTATTATTTTGGTTTTGATGTTAACTTATACCTTCAAATTACTGACTCACTAAAACACAAACATGTTTCCCCTTATTCTACTTACTTAACATCTGGTCAAATGCTTTTAGTAATTCCATACATTCAACCAACACTCATTTATTTTAGCAATTCACTCTTATATCCCTATTAAACATGGGCGGCATGGTGGCTCAGTGGTTAGCACTGCTGCCTCATAGCACAGAGACCCGGGTTCAATTTCCGCCTTGGGCAACTCTCTGTGTGGAGTTTGCACATTCTCCCTGTGTCTGCATGAGTTTCCTCCAGGTGCTCCAATTTCCTCCCAGTCCAAAAAAAATGTGCAGGTTAGGTAAATTGGCCATGCTAAATTGCCCATCGTGTTAGGTGAAGGGTTAAATGTAGGGGAATGGGTCTGGGTGGGTTGCTCTTCAGAGGGTCGGTGTGGACTTGTTGGGCCGAAGGGCCTGTTTCCACACTGTAAGGAAATCTAATCTAAACATGTTAAATGCAACTTTGTAAATCTACATTACATCATTGATTAACCTCTGTCTTTTCACCTATAGTAGAGTTTGTGTCTAATATTATGGCCTTTAGATGTTTACTTAGTCACGGTATTGGTTTATTGGTTTATCATATAGTGACCCTTACCATTCAGTAATCAGACCTGCAATGGCAGTATGCATTAGATTCAAGTTCCACCTGTTCCTGAATGTTGTAATAACATCTCTGAGCCAGTTGTTTTAGAAAATACCCATACAATGTGTCACACAGGTGTATCCTAAATTCCCTCTGCCACAGAACAGCAGTCAATCAGATGCTGGGACATCACAGATGGCCTGTGCTTGATATCAGCGATGGTTAGATTGGATTTTCATTTAGGAGGGCAGTGGCATTAGTGATTTTGTGTTTACCTCAAGTGTGTCCAATTAGCTTTTACCATGATCATGGCATCCAAACATTGAAGTCTATGGGGTTTACGTTTCTACCTTTTCTTGGTCGGTCAGATCTTTATAGATTTTCTTTTCAAAGTAACTGATGTTGGTTATGCTTCAGTCACACACAGTAGTTGGAACAGCACAGAGCAAGAGAGGTTTAAAGAGCCATCAGCCTCTCATTGCTGCTGTCTGCAGGTAATTCAGGCATTAACTTTGTATGGATAAAAAAGCCTATTCTACAACTCAGTGTGCAGCCCCAGTTGACCACTGCAATAAAAGCTGATGGTGCATACAATGTTAAACTAACGGTTGTTAAGGAACTGAATCTTACTGAGGGCAGCTGTGAGTTCCTTCACATTGGTATGTCAGCAACAAATATTCCAGGAGGCAAGGATTATGGTGCATTTCTGAAAGTACCATTGCACTTTATGACTGGATGCCTCGAATCAGCAGGCCAGCAGGCTTACGATGGAGAGAGAACAATCTTTTGGGATATTTCGCATAAACCTCCAGAGCTGGAGTGAGTAATGATGCCTCCGAAATCAGCTGCTTTGTCATCATGGAGGATACAAGCAAAACAGTTGCTCTAAGATAAATGTCGAATAATCATCAGATTTGAACCTCAGAAAATAGGGCCAGTGTTCTTCTGTACTGGCTTTCCAGTTCAACTTCCATATTCAGGGATTTCCTCTAGTTCTGTCCCATATTGAATTAAGAGTTCTGTCTCATCTCACTGTCTCTTTCATCCTTTTAGTCAAAGCTGTGATAGACCCAAGATGGTCAGACATTTCCCATGGTTACTATGTTGGCCAACCGTAAAACATTACTTTCCAAGATAGCAGGAAATCTTTGAGACTGACTTCAGCAAATCATTCATTTTCGAAACTAGGGAGAACCACAAGTTTCTCTTGAATAAGATAACAAAGGAAATGGCCAATCAAAGATTTATAACATTTGCAAATAAATACCTGACCAAGCCTGGTGTTAATTTTAAATATCTCTGATCTTTTAAGTGAACTGAACATCTGGCGCGATGTAAGCTCATGACCAGGGGTCCATTCAGGCTGTGATGAGGAGAAATGTCTTCACCCAGAGAACGGGGTGTGCCTGTGGAATGCACTGCCACAGAAAGTGGTGGAGACCAAAATATTGAAAGTTTTCAAGAAGGATAAGGTTAAAAATTGCATAACTAGTTATCTGGTGAAGCAGCAGTGCTCCGAAAGCTAGTGCTTCCACATAAACTTGTTGGACTACAACCTGGTGTTGTGCGATTTTTACCTTCATCCACCCCAGACCAACACCACTTCAAGAAGGAGTTACATATAGTTCCTGAGGACTAAAGGGATCAAAGGATATGGGGAGAAAGCAGGAACAGGGGACTGAGTTGGATTATCAGCCATGATCGTATTGAACAGGGAAGCAGTCTACTCCTGTTCCTAGTTTCTATGTTTCTGTGTGCAGTTTGTTAGACAATAAATAAAATTATTTTTCCTTAACTTCAAACAATCAACTTGAATCTAGTTGATTAATTTTCATCCTAATCCTTCTGCTGCCAATGCCTCAGAAAGGCTGTCCAGCAAATTGGCACTGTAGTTTAAAATGATTAAAATACTGACATAGCCACAAATTCCTGTTAAATGTTCTAAATACCTGAAACTCAATTTGGCAGCACAGATACAAAACTGTAGAACAGGTTGTAAGACAGCACAAGACTAGCATCTGATTTTATGATGACTTCGACACTCAAAGCACAAGCAAAATTTGCAATCTCTTTAAAAAGTCTGTGGATTCTGTAACTGATGATATAAAATTTTAGGAAGGTGCTTTTAAGAGTTTCTCTCATTGTTGAGGGATTGTAAATTGTAATTTTCTTGAATAGTATGAAATGCTAAGCCATGCGACTAGGCAACACTTAACCTGGAAGCAGTACCAACAGGAAGGAGTTCAATGTATGAAAACCCTGTGGCTTGTAGACATAAGAGACAACTTCTGACAATACATAATTGCAGTGGGAATAGAATCAAGAAGGCATATTTGTCAACCAGTCTCCCATGAGGAACCTTGTTGAAAGCCTTACTGAAGTCTATATAGATCACATCTACTGCTCTGCCCTCATCAATCCTCTTTGTTACTTCTTCAAAAAACTCAATCAAGTTTGTGAAACATGATTTCCCACGCATAAGACTATGTTGACTATCCCTAATCAGTCCTTGCCTTTTCAAATACATGTACATCCTGTCCCTCAGGATTCCCTCCAACAACTTGCCCACCACCGACGTCAGGCTCACTGGTCTATAGGTCCCGGGCTTGTCCTTACCATCCTCCTTAAACAGTGGCACCACGTTAGCCAACCTCCAGTCTTCCGGCACCTCACCTGTGACTATCAATGACATAAATATCTCAGCAAGGGGCCCAGCAATCACTTCCCCAGCTCCCCACAGAACTCTAGGGTACAGCTAATCAGGTCCTGGGGAGTTATCCACTTTTATGTGTTTCAAGACATCCAGCACTTCCTGCTCTGTAATAAAGACATTTTGCAAGATGTCACCACCTATTTCCCTACAGTCTATATCTTCCATGTCCTTTTCCACACTAAACGATTATGCAAAATGCTCGTTTAGTATCTCTCCCATCTCCTGCGTCTCCACACAAAGGCTGCCTTGCTGATCTTTGAGGGGCCCTATTCTCTCCCTAGTTACCCTTTTGTCCTTCATGTATTAGTAAAAACCCTTTGGATTCTCCTTAACTCTATTTACCACAACTGTGTCATGTCCCCTTTTTGCCCTCCTGATTTCCCTCTTAAGTATACTCCTACTGGCTTTATACTCTTTTAAGGATTCACTTGATCTATCCTGTCTATACCTGACATATGCTTCCTTCTTTTTCTTAACCAAACCCTCAATTTCTCTAGTCATCCAGCATTCCTTATGCCACCAGCCTTTCCTTTCACCCTGACAGGAATATACTTTCTCTGGATTCTTGTTATCTCATTTCTGAAGGCTTCCCATTTTCCAGCCTTTACCCGCGAACATCTGCACCCAATCAGCTTCTGAAAGTTTTAAACCGTCAAAATTAGCCTTCCTCCAATTTAGAACTTCAACTTTTAGATCTGGTCTATTTTAAAACTAATAGAATTATGGTTGCTGGCCCCAAAGTGCACCCCCACTGACACCTGTCAGCTGCCCTGCCCTATTTCCCAAGAGTAGGTCAAGTTTTGCACCTTCTCTAGTAGGTACATCCACATACTGAATCAGAAAATTGTCTTGTACACACTTAACAAATTCCTCTCCATCTAAACCCTTAACACTATAGCAGTCTATGTTTGGAAAGTTAAAATTCCCTACCATAGCCTCCCTATTATTCTTACAGATAACTGAGATCTTACTAATTTGTTTCCCAATTTCCCTCTGACTATGAGGGGGTCTATAATACAATCCCAATAAGGTGATCATCCCTTTCTTATTTCTCAGTTCCATCCAAATAACTTCCCTGGATGTATTTCTGGGAATATCCTCCCTCAGCACAGCTGTAATGCTATCCCTTATCAAGAACGCCACTCCCCCTCCTCTCTTGCCTCCCTTTCTATCCTTCCTGTAGCATTTGTATCCTGGAACATTAAGCTGCCAGTCCTGCCCATCCCTGAGTCATGTTTCTGTAATTGCTGTGATATCCCAGTCCCATGTTCCTAACCATGCCCTGAGTTCATCTACCTTCCCTGTTAGGCCTCTTGCATTGACATAAATGCAGTTTAATTTATCAGATTGAGACCGAGACTGAGACTGACTCAGTCTCTTTGCTCATCATCTCCCTGGGTCCCACCCCCAACCACCCTCCCCCCCCCACACCCACCTTACTAGTTTAAATTGTCCCAAGCAGCTGTAGCAAATCTCCCTGCCAGTATATTAGTCCCCTTCCAATTCAGGTGCAATCCTTCCTTCTTATACAGGTCACTTCTACCCAAAAGAGATTCCAATGATCCAAAAATGTGAATCCTTCTCCCATACACCAGCTCCTCAGCCATGCATTCATCTGCTCTATCCTCCTATTCCTGCCCTCACTAGCTCGTAGCACTGGGAGTAATCCAGATATTACTACCCTTGAGGATCTCCTTTTTAAATTTCTGCCTAACTCTGTATTCTCCCTTCAGAGTCTCAACCTTTTTCCCTTCCTATGTGGACAATAACCACTTGTTGGCCCCTCTCCCCCGTGAGAACATTCTGCACCCTCTCTGAGACATCCTTGAACCTGGCACTAGGGAAGCAACACACCATTCTGCTTTTTCGCTGCTGGCCACTGAAACGTCTGTCTGTGCCTTGGACTAGAGAGTCCCCTAACACTATCGATCACTTGGAACCTAACATACCCATCATTACATTAGAGCAGTCTCGATACCAGAAACTTGGCTGTTCATGCTACATTCTCCTGAGAATCCATCACCCCCTAAATTTTCCAAATCAGCATACTTATTTGAAATGGGGATAGCCACAGAAGACTCTTGCACTACTAGGCAAAAGTGAGGACTGCAGATGCTGGAAACCAGAGTTTAGATCAGAGTGGTGCTGGAAAAGCACAGCAGGTCATGCAGCATCCGAGGAACAGGAAAATCGACGTTTCGAGAAAAAGCCCTTCATCAGGAAGAGGCAGGAAGCGTCCAGAGTGGAGAACCCCTGGAGGTCTCCTGCCTCTATTCCTGATGAAGGGCTTTTGCCCAAAACGTCGATTTTTCTACTCCTCGGATGCTGCCTGACCTGCTGTGCTTTTCCAGCACCACTCTGATCTAAGCTCTTGCACTACCTGCCTATCTCTCTTACCTTTCCTGGAGTTAACCCATCTCTGTGACTTTATCTGCAACTTTTCTCCCTTCCTGTAACTGCCATCCATCACACCCCTTTGCTCTTGTAAATTCCGCATTGCCTCTAACAGATCCATTCGATCTGATAGGATTCGCAACTAGCGGCATTTATTGCAGATATAATCCCCAGTAACACATAAACTCTCCCTAAACTCCCATATCTGACAAGAGCACATCACTCTACTAAGGGCCATTTTTGCTTCTTTCAATCTAATCCTAAGGGACAGGATTTACATGTATTTGGAAAGGCAAGGATTGATTAGGGTTAGTCAGCATGGCTTTGTATGTGGGAAGTCATGTCTCACAAACTTGACAGAGTTTTTTTAAGAAGTAACAAAGAGGATTGATGAGGGTAGAGCAGTGGATGTGATCTATATGAACTTCAGTAAGGCGTTCAACAAGGTTCCCCATGGGAGACTGGTTAGCAAGGATAGATCTCATGGAATACAGGGAGAACTAGCCACTTGGATACAGAACTGGCTCAAAGATAGAAGACAGAGGGTGGTGGTGGAGGGTTGTTTTTCAAAATGGAGGCCTGTGACCAGTGTGATCGATGCTGGGCCTACTACTTTTCATCATTTATATAAATGATTGGGATGTGAACATAGGAGGTGTACTTAGCAAGTTTGCAGATGACACCAAACTTGGAGGTGTAATGGACAGCAAAGAAGAGTACAACATGATCTAGATCAGATGGGCCAATGGGCTGATGAGTGGCAGATGGAGTTTAATTAAGATAAATGCGAGGCGCTGCATTTTGGAAAAGCAAGTCTTAGCAGGACTTATACACTTAATGGTAAAGTCCTAGGGAGTGTTGCTGAACAAAGAGACCTTGGAGTGCAGATTCATAGCTCCTTGAAAGTGGAGTCATAGTTAGATAGGATAGTGAAGGTGTTTCGTATGCTTTCCTTTCTTGGTCAGAGCACTGATGATAGGAGTTGGGAGGTCATTTTGCGGCTGTACAGGACACTTGATTAGGCCACTTTTGGAATATTGCGTGCAATTCTGGTCTCCTTCCTATCGGAAAGATGTTGTGAAACTTGAAAGGGTTCAGAAAAAATTTATAAGGATGTTGCCAGGGTTGGAGGATTTGAGGAGAAAGTGAGGACTGCAGTTGCTGGAGATCAGAGCTGAAAAATGTGTTGCTGGAAAAGCACAGCAGGTCAGGCAGCATCCAAGGAGCAGGACAATCGACGTTTCGGGCATATGGGGGAGGTTGAATAGGCTGGGGCTGTTTTCCCTGGAGCATCGGAGGCTGAGGGGTGACCTTATAGAAGTTTATAAAATCATGAGGGGCATGGATAATGTAAATAGGCAAAGTCTTTTTCCTGAGGTGGGGGAGTCCAGAATTAGAAGACATAGGTTTAGGGTGAGAGGGGAAAGATATAAAAGGGACCCAAGGGGCAACTTTTTCACGCAGAGGGTGGTACATGTATGGAATGAGCTGCCAGAGGAATTAGTGGAGGTAATACAATTACACCACTTAACAGGCATCTGGATGGGTACATGAATAGGAAGGGTTTAGAGGGATATGGGCCAAATGCTGGCAAATGGGACTAGATTAGGTTAGGATATCTGGTCGGCATGGACGAGTTGGACAGAAGTGTCTGTTTCCGTGCTGTATATCTCTATGTCTCTATGACTAGACTCTAAATGGTTTAACTGCACAGCAGCAAACTGCATTTGACTCAAAGATAATATCATCTTTGATCGCCCAGCATTTGCCCTGAACTGAAGAAAAAATGGTTGAATACATTGGACTCCACAGAAAACATCAGTCAAAATAACTTCTTGATTTCTAAATATTGTCAGCGTGCCTGGAAAAGTAATGTAAGTCTTATGTTTTCAAGGCATCTCTCTCAAATGCTGTCCTTGGATTCAGTGCCAAAATGAGTAACATAGTTCTTGCTCCCAATGAAGCAACATGTGGTTTTAACTATCAATTTACCTCCCCATGTTGAGAACCCATAGGTCAAATAAAAACATTCATTGCTTGTTATTGTATCAGACTCACAGGATATATAGTTAGCTCCTGTGTAATCTCCTTGAGGTGCCTTAAGTTATAAACTGCAAAACAGATTCATTAAACAGTGAAAAGTAGCAAAGATATCCAGTGAGTCCCACAGTAATATACAGACTTTGATGTGCTTTCAAATATTGAAAATAACAATTGTGCTTTTGCACCTAAAATGTAACGTAGACCACTTTCAAAACAGGGCCTAAATTCAAAGCCCTGTGCAGTCCCCTGTCTACCCCTCCATATTGGAGCCATACCTTCTGGAAATTGACTGAAACAAAGGAAATGTATTGATTAAAACCAGGTAGCACTGACAATCAAACATGTACTCTTAAACAAAAAGGTAAAAGCTTAACTGAATGGTTTAGTCTATTCCTGAAAAAAAAACTTTCCACTTTCAAATGATTTGGACAAACTGAGCCAAGGGCCAGTCCAGTCAGTTTCCCCACGAGGGCTGTCAGCCAGAGGAGGTGAGTTTCCCTCCTTCGTGTGGCCCCTTGGGCTCTACCCACCTTCCCCTAACAGTCCACCCACTCCACAGGGAGAACTTCTCTTCCATTCACCACTCCAACTCTGACCAGCTACACTTTCCATTCTGCTGCTCCTCCAGGGCAGAAGCAGTAAAGTGCACGAGCGATGCTTACTGGGTCTGTTTCACCTTCTATAACTCAAACTGTCTTTACTCCAAAACACCCGAAACCCCAACCGTTGAGCTACATCCTGATCCAACAGCTGTTCCAATGTGGTGGTGACCTGCTGGTGGCCCCATGGGTCTCCTGGTCTTGGGAAATCCCAATTTGAGTGGCTTCAGGGCAGATGGCTTTCCCCTCGGCACGCTCCTCCTCACCATCCCCCCCAACTCTTTTGTTGGGGCTCAAGGAATCTGATGTCTGATATAAGCCAGCCCAGTGAGTCTGAAGGATCACCCCATTACTTCACGGTGCTCACACTGTTAATCTCGTGCATTTCACCTCTTTTAAAAGTTCATTCATGGGAGATGGGAATCTCTAGCCAGTTCAGCAATTACTGTCTATCCCTAATTGCCCTTGAAAGGAGTGGTCTACTTGGCCGTTTCAGAGGGCAGGTAGGAGTCAATGACCATAAGATATTGGAGCAGAATCAGGTTGTTCTTTTCATCCGGTCTGATCCGCCACTTGAATCATGGCTGATACGTTTCTCAACCCCATTCTCCTGCCTTCTCCCATAACCTTTAACTAATCAGAGACCTATCTGTCTCTGTCTTAAATGAACTTAATGACTTTGCCCCCACAGCCCTCTGCAGCAATGAGTTCCACAGATTCCCCACCCTCTGGCTGAAGAGATTCCTCCTCATCTCAGTTCTAAAGGGTCTTCCCTTCACTCTGAGGCTGAGTCCTTGGGTCTTAGTCTCTCCTACTCATGGAAACATCTTCTCCACATTCAGTGCCTGATGTGGAGGTGCCGGTGTTGGACTTGGGTGGACAAAGCCATAAGTCACACGACACCAGGTTATAGTCCAACAGGTTTATTCAAAAGTCATAAGCTTTCAGAGAGCAGCTTCTTCATCAGACAACATCCACCCATCCAGGTCTCTCAGTATTCTGTCAGTTTCAATCTGATCCCCCTCATCCTTCTAAGCTTCATCAAGTGTAGACCCAGAATCCTCAACCCCTCCTCACATGACAAGCCCTTCATCCTCTGGATCATTCTTGTAAACCTCCTCTGGACACCCCTCCAACACCAACATATCTTTCCTTTGATAGGGGGCCAAAACTGCTCTCAATACTGCAAATGCAGTCGGTTCTGACCAGAGCCTTAGACAGCCCCAGCAATACATCTCTGTTCTTGCATTTGCCTTCCTGACTGCTAACTGAACCTGCATGTTAACCTCAAGAAACTCTTGAACTGGGTTTCCCAAGTCTCTTTGCACTTCAGGTTTCCAAAGGCTTTTCTCTATTTTGAAAACAGTCTCTGCCTCTATTCTTCCTACCAAAGTGCAGAATCTCACACTTTTCCCACATTGTATTCCATCTGCCACTTCTTTGCACACTGTCCTCGCCTTTCCAAGACCTTCTGCAGCCTTCTTATCTCAATACTACCTGTCTCTTTACCTATCTTTGTGTCATCTGCAAATGTAGCCACAATGCCCACAGATCCTTCATCCAGATTGTTAATGTATAACATGGTCCCAACACTGAACACTGCAGAACTCCACTAATCATCCAATGCAACCCTGAAAAAGACCCTTAATCCCTACTCTCTGTTTTCTGCCAGTCAACTAATAACTCACCCCTAACACCATGTGCTCTTATATTACTGAGCAACCACCTGTGTGGCACATTGTCAAAGGCCTTCTGGAAATATGTCATATGTAGGCCAGACCACACAAGGATGGCAGATTTCCTTTTCTGAGGGATATTAGTGAACCCGATGGGTCTTTACAACAATTGACAATGGTTACATGGGTGCTATTGGGCTAACTTTTTTTTAAACTCCAGATTTTATTGAATTCAAATTCCACCATCTGTCATTGTGGGATTCGAACTTGTGACTCTAGAACATTAGCGTTAATCTGGGATCACCACTAGGACTGGATTACTGCCAAGAAAAAAATACCTGAGTAGTTTATAAGTTTGCAGTAAATGCCACGTTGCCTTACAAAATTAATGAAATATCAATGCTTTTGATTTTCTGTCAGCAATTTCAGTTTGTAGGATTGAAGAGAAATTTGAGCTAATTAAATTGGCATGCAGCAGACAAAGTTGAGTGTGATGAATAACAAAATTGGCTCAGACGGTGCACCACATGCACATTTGTAAAGTTTCAGAGGCTGAGGGGTGTCCTTTATAAAATTATGACGGGTATGGATAGGCTAAATAGATATAGTATTTTCTCTGGCAATGGGGAGTCTAGAACTAGAGGGCATAGGTTTAGGGTGAAAGGAGAAAAATTTAAAAGAGACCGAAGGGGCAATTTTTTTCACATAGATGGTGGTGCGTGTATGGAATGAGCTGCCAGAGGAAGTGGTGGAGGCTGGTACAATTTCAGCATTTAAAAGGCATTTGGATGGGTATATGAATAGGAAGCATTGACAGAGATGTGGGCCAGATGCTGGCGAACGGGACTAGATCAATTTAGGATATCTGGTCAGCATGGACAAGTTGGACCGAAGGGTCTGCTTTTGTGCTGTACTTCTCTATGATTCTATAAGTAGAATGGATATAACATAAAACTAAGCTCATTGCATTTAAATTCAGAGAATATTGCAAACTACTCGATAGAGTCACATCTTAAAGCATATGATGGCAACCACAGTTAATTCCAGCCAGGCAATAAATTATATAAACGAATGTATACGGCTATATCTAAAAGGGAAGTATTCAGAAATCATTATTTGAAACACATGTGAATCTGGATCCCTTTTTGCTGTAATTCTGCAACCAAATTGAAACAAAACTTTAATACAAAGTCTTAACTAACCTTGAGTGGTTTCCCTGTTGACAACATGTATGGAGTGAAAAGGAGGGGTATATAAACTTCATAGCTAACCCCATCTCCTACATATTAATTGCTAGATCTTGCTTGATCTTTGGTAACAGGGGAGATCATCATTTCCACTGGATCTCACTATCTTCCCAATTGACAGTAGAACTTGGAACTGAGGAATGAGAAAGTGTGGGGATACAGATGCAGTGCAACTAATCTAAATGCATAAAACAGTGTCATCACCAATGTTCTTTAAGTGAGTGTAAATGGCTTTGGGTATTTACATGGAGTTGGGGAATTTCTCATTTTGACTTACAATTATTCCAGATGCATAGCCGATGATGCTGATATTCTCTGTCCTTGTTTCAGTGAAAATACCAACGACAGTAATTACAAGTGAGAGAAGAAGCAGAATGCTTGAAAGCCATACTGCCCTTTTTTTCCTTTTCATCAGTAACTCTGAAAAAGGAAATTCCCAGTCACTTTAATCCTAAACAATATATTAGTTTTCTTTTTAATGACAGATTACATTTACAAAGTCAACTTCGCAATGTCTGCTGTCCAATTAAATCCTAGTTACATAAAAGGTTGTGAAACATTTTGATACTTGTACATTCCAGAGAGAATCATCATTAATTCTACCAACTTTAATTCAAAATTATTCACAACACATATCTTCAATTTCAATAACCATTGTGTATATACCTGAAGGAAATGAAAATCTGTGGATCTGGAACCAATTACATTTAGAAAAGACTGGGTATGAGCAACAGATTTTGTTCCTTAAAGGGCATTAAGATTAGATTACCTACAGTGCGGAAACAGGCCATTCAGCCCAACCAGTCCACATCAACCCTCTGAAGAGTAACCTAGGACTATGGGCAATTCAGCATGGCCAATTCACCTAACCTGCACATCTTTGGACTGTGGGAGGAAACCAGAGCACCTGGAGAAAACCCATGCAGACACAGGGAGAATGTGCAAACTCAACACAGACAGTCACCTGAGGCTGGAATCGAACCTGGGACGCTAGTTCTGTGAGGCAGCAGTGCTAACCACTGAGCCACTGAGCCACCCCACGAGCCTGATCATTTTTCGCAACAATCCAGTAATTCCATCATCACCATGAACAATACAAACTTTTTATTCCAATTATTTAATTAAATGTAAGTGTGTACGCATACTCGAAAGAATTAATTCTGGCCTTTTGATTACTATAACTGATTATTATAATCATTACTATAACCAACACTATAACTATTCCTAATCTAAATGATACTGCATGAAGATCATATGGGATGTTCAGTAAATCTCCTGTGACTGTTTCAAAGGAGACAAAATTCAAATTGTTAACCCAATGTATACAGGACGGAATGAATAGATTTTACTTACAGAAATTGCATTTTTAATTTTCAATGGGTTAAGTAGTTACAGACAGCTGGCTGGAAAGAGGAGTTAAGGCCGAGATGAAGTCAGCCACAATTATATTAAATGGCAGAGCTGACTCAAGGAGGTTAATTGCCCACTCCTGTTCCTACTTCTTATAATCTTAAATTTTCAGCAAAAATTGTTTTTTGTTGCCATAATTGGCATAAGCTGCTGATGCTTGTTACACTCTGTGTAATTCTGACTGCATATCCCCTCAGCAATGATACTAATGTAAATCACGTTGGAGCCATGTCGAGTGGTTCTGGGGGTGAGTGAACAAAATGGGGGCTAGTGCAGAGCAGCCCAAGTGAACTACATGAACACACGGAAACAGGAACAGCAGTCCGAGCTTCCCACTGAGCTCCATATAACATACCTCATCAATTATCCAATAATCTCCTTCAGACCCTTTAAGGCTGCTATATCCTGACAAAGCTATTCAGAATCTATGCTGTACAAGTTAGACTGATCCTTTCACGAATTTTACAAACTGGTCCCAGTGACAGTGAGGGCACCTCTCACCAGCAGCATTAAAGTCCAGCTGTTTTCTCATTCCAGCCTCTAGTTAAATACATTGAAAATCACAGGATTCATGAAAATAGCTATGGGACAGACTGCTATTCTGACCAGAAAGAAATATTTAGCAGTGTTTCTCGGGGTGATATTAACACCTCTGATCTTTTGATTTCTATTAATGGACAGGACCTCTGTGCAGACAGAATAATTTCAAAGTTTGCAGATGACAATGAAACTCAGAAACGTAAAGTGCGAGGAAGACAGTGGCAGACTTCAGGATGAAATGGGTGCACACGTGGCAGATAAGATTGAACACGGAAGTGTGAAGTGAATCATTTTAGTAGGAAGAATGGGGAGGAGGTGATATAAAAACCGCATGGTACAATGTTAAAAGGGTGTGAGAATAGAACTACCTGTGGAAGTACCTACAGATTTCTTTGAAGGGAACAAGGCAAAATGAGAAATAGCTTCAGGGATCTTGGGCTTTCCTGACAGAAGTGTAACATGCAAACAGAAGGAAATTATTCCAAAAAGCCCAACAGAACATGGAGGACCTGAGATTTTGCAATGGAAAACTGGTTTTTACTCCTTTTTTTAACTGCAAGCAGTGTACTGCTACAATCACATGTTGATATAACACCAAACCAAATCTCTAGGATATACTGTCCCTCCTAAATGGGCATTGCCAAAGTCTATCACTCACAGAAATATTCTGAGAAAATGCATTTTCTTACTCTTATATTTCTGTAAATGTTTTGGTTGCAGAAATATTTAAACCTTTAAATGCAGCAAAAAATATTCTATATTTTAAGAATCTAACAACAAATTAAATTTGGGGAATAAATAAATGGGATAGGAGCAGAATGAGCTTTTCAACCCCTCAATAAAATCATGGTCAATGTGAATGTGGTATATTCCTGCCAAATCAGTCTCTGGGAAAAGAGTTACACCAGCGAGTGACTCACTGAGTGAAAAATGCCCTTTGCCTGAAATGGAAGACCCCTTTTTTTTTAGATTAGATTAGATTATTTACAGTGTGGAAACAGGCCCTTCGGCCCAACAAGTCCACACCGACCCGCCGAAGCGCAACCCACTCAGAACCATTCCCCTACATTTACCCCTTCACCTAACACTACGGGTAATTTAGCATGGCCAATTCACTTGACCTGCACATCTTTGGACTGTGGGAGGAAACCGGAGCACCCGGAGGAAACCCACGCAGACACGGGGAGAATGTGCAAACTCCACACAGTAAGTCGCCTGAGGCGGGAATTGAACCCGGGTCTCTGGCGCTGTGAGGCAGCAGTGCTAACCACTGTGCCACCGTGCCGCCCACTAAACTGCATTCCCACTTCCAGTATTTTACACAAAGCAAATCCATTGTTTCAACAGCTGCCTTGTCAAATCCTCTCAGGATTTTATATGTCTCAATAACATCACCTCCTAATCTTTGAAACTCCAAAGAATACAGGCTCAGTGTGTACAAATAAAAACCGGATGAACTGCAGATGCTGTAAATCAGAAACAAAAATAGAAATTGCTGGAAAAGCTCAACAGGTCTGGCAGCATCTGTGGAGAGAAATCAGAGTTAACTGACCTGCTCCGGTGACCCTTCCTCAGAGCTGCTCTTCGGAGGAAAAATCTCTGATTTCTCTCACAAATGCTGCTAGACCTGCTGTGCTTTTTCCAGCAACTTCTGTTTTTGTTCCAGTCTGTCCAATCTTTTTTCATAAGATAAACCCTCCACCAACACTATTGCAGGTATCACTAAACCTTCCCTAAACTGCTACTAACACATGTACACCCCTTCTTAAAGTAGAAAAGCAAACCTACATTAAAAAAACCCCTGCAATGCAATGGCATAAAAAGTTACTGAGCAGACATTAGAGGAGACAGAGAAACATAATTAATGTTTCACAACTAAGACCATTTCACTACAAGACTTTTAACAAATATCACCTTCAGTTGCTCAGCTTTGAGGTCACGGTCATTTCTTGTAAAATATAAATTTTAAAAATGGAACAATGGCATGCATAAAGAAAATAAATTGTTTAAAATTGAACAGAAAACCCCAGGAAGACGCACGTCAGACTAACGGACATTTTTTGGGGAGATTCACCAATATTTTTCTTGTCTATTTCAGGCTTATCCGACCTTTCCAAAACGAGCCCATAAATTCGGCAAGTGTTTTGACCAAAAGGACAGACTGTCTTCTTGATATTTTAAAATTTGATCCCGGCGGGTTGAAGGAAAATATTCACATTCGCAAAAATTCGTTCAACGAAATTCCAGCCACACGTGTTAAAAACGGAGAGATGTTTGTTTTTCAAAGTTCACTCTTTTCCAAAACCTGTCGTTTGTAGCAGATTTTTTTTTTCCGGAGGAGAAATTTGTAAATAACCAAAAACAAATCCTTGATCCTGGGGATTTTACAGAGAGGGCTCTGCTTCAAAACAAACTCCAACTATTGTGGCCAGGAATATTTTGTGCAGATCTGAAATCTGCAAATTACATGGAATGGTATTTCAGAGTAAAGGCATCGAATGACATGCAGAAGATGGTCTTTAATTTGCCTGGAATTTGTGTTTTTATTTTGGTTTCTGAGGCGAAAGAAAAGCCGATGAGGGAATGTGAGTCGCTTTGAGTGGAGGCTGCGGGACAGAAAGTGTTGCTTGTTGTTTCAGTGAATGAACGGTCGAGGGGACCATTTAATGTCTGAGAACAAAACAAATATGCTGGAAGTAAGTAGTTTTGAGCACAGACTCCAGTATCTGCAGTAAATTTGCTGTTACCACTTCATGTCACCGTTCACCTGATAGAATAACTATCCAGTTTATAATTTAAATAAACGGTTCCATAATTGCCATGAACAAAGTCATCAACTCACCGAGGAGGTGAAATCTGAGTTGATTTTGTTGCATCTCTCTCTGTCTCCTCCTCAACTGAATGCTGCAGGACAGGACGCTGGAGTCCAGGAAGGAGCTGGTTCTGGACTGAGGACAGACCACCTCCCACACTCCTCCATACCCTCCTGCACTCAGCCAGAGCACCCCCCCCCCCCCCCCCAGGGCTACAGGGACCTCCGCTTCCGGCCCCTGGACACGCAAGGTCTCACCCAGAGGAGAAAGTGAGGACTGCAGATGCTGAAGATTAGAGTCCAGAGAGTGGTGCTAGAAAAGCACAACACGTCTCACCCCTGAGTTGCATTCTCCAGCCCCCCTGCCCCTCCCCAATACAGAAACAAACCGTTCTGAGGAAGGGCCACTGGATCTGAAATTCACTCTGCATTCTCTCTCCACAGATGATTAGAGATTTTTAAAAAATGCAGATGCTGGAATCCAAAGTAGACAGGCAGGACGCTAGGAGGACACAGCAAGGCAGGCAGCATCAGGAGGGAGTGGGACACAGCAAGGCAGGTAGCATCAGGAGGGAGAGGGACACAGCAAGGCAGGCAGCATCAGGAGGGAGAGGAACACAGCAAGGCAGGCAGCATCAGGAGGGAGAGGGACACAGCAAGGCAGGCAGCATCAGGAGGGAGAGGGACACAGCAAGGCAGGCAGCATCAGGAGGGAGAGGAACACAGCAAGGCAGGCAGCATCAGGAGGGAGAGGAACACAGCAAGGCAGGCAGCGTCAGGAGGGGGAGGAACACAGCAAGGCAGGCAGGATTAGGAGGGAGATGGACACAGCAAGGCAGGCAGCATCAGGAGGAGATGGACACAGCAAGGAAGGCAGCATCAGGAGGGAGAGGGACACAGCAAGACAGGCAGCATCAGGAGGGAGAGGGACACAGCAAGGCAGGCAGTATCAGGAGGTGGAGAAGTTGATGTTTCAGACTGGGGTGGATGTAAGAGGAGCTGCAGATAAAGGGGATGGCAGGGCAGGGTGGTGAGGTGGGGATAGGTGAAGACAGGTAGAGGGTACGACCTGGTTGGTCAATGGGAGAAATGAATCCAGTTGGTGGCAGGGAGCAGTGGAAGGGAGGGGGAAGGGCTGGGTTGGGAATCGGGGGATGGGAAGGGAAGTTATTTGAAATAGGAGAGCTCAAAGTTGAGTCCTCCGGGCTGTGGACTGTCCAGGTGGTAGACAAGGTGTTGTTTGTCCAATTTACACTGTGGTTTGGTTTGGCAATGGAGGAGGGCAAGGATGGTCATGTCAGAAAGGGACTGGGAAGGGGAATTGAAATGGGCGGTGACTGGATGATCTGGCCAGCCCCTGCGTGCCCAGCTGAGATGCTCGGCAAAACATTCCCTAAGTTTATGTTTGGACTTTCCACTGTGCCAATGTAGTCATTGATATAACGGTGGAGGAGTTGGGGCACAGTGAGTGTGTAGCTACTGAAGAGGGACTCTTAGATGTAGCCAACAAAGTGGCAGGCGTAGCTGGGGCCCATCCGGGTACCCATGGCCACCTCCTGGATTTAGAGGAAATGGGAGGAGTTAAAAGAAAAATTGTTGAGGGTGAGGACCAGTTCAGAGAGGCGAAGGAAGGTATTGGAGGAGGGAGACTGGATGGGGCTGTTGGAGAGGAATGTCCTTTTAGGGAAGGAAACTGCCATCCTTACCTGGTCCAGCCTACATGTGACTCCTGACCCACAGCAATGTGGTTGATTTTTAACTGCCCTCTGGGCAATTAGGGGTGAGCAATAAATGCTAGTCTAGCTAGTGACACCTTCATCTCATGAATGAATAAAAGAGAGTATTGATCAGCAAGGCGGCCTTTGTGTGGAGCTGCAGAAAATGGGGGAGATACTAAATGAGTATTTTACATCAGTATTTACTGCAGAAAAGGATATGGAAGATATAGACTGTAGGGAAATAGATGGTGACATCTTGCAAAGTGTCCATATTACAGAGAAGGAAGTGCTGGATGTCTTGAAACGCATAAAAATGGATAAATCCCCAGGATCTGATCAGGTGTACCCGATAACTCTGTGGGAAGCTAGAGAAGTGATTGATGGGCCTCTTGCTGAGACATTTGTATCATCGATAGTCACAGGTGAGGTGCCGGAAGACTGGAGGTTAGCTAAAATGGTGCCACTGTTTAAGAAGGGTGGTAAGGACAAGCCAGGGAACTATAGACCAGTGAGCCTGACGTCGGTGGTGGGCAAGTTGTTGGAGGGAATCCTGAGGGATTTGGAAAGGCAAGGACTGATTAGGGATAGTCAACATGGCTTTGTACATGGGAAATCATGTCTCACAAACTTGATTGAGTTTTTTGAGGAAGTAACAAAGAGGATTGATGAGGGCAGAGCAGTAGATGTGATCTATATGGACTGCAATAAAGCGTTCGACAAGGTTCCCCATGGGAGACTGATGAGCAAGGTTAGATCACACGGAATACAGGGAGAACTAGCCATTTGGATACAGAACTGACTCAAAGGTAGAAGACAGAGGGTGGTGGTGGAGGGTTGTTTTTCAGACTGGAGGCCTGTGACCAGTGGAGTGCCACAAGGATCGGTGCTGGGCCCTCTATTTTTTATCATTTACGTAAATGATTTGGATGTGAGCATAAAAGGTACAGTTAGTAAATTTGCAGATGACACCAAAATTGGAGGCGTAGTGGACAGCGAAGAGAGTTACCTCAGATTACAACAGGATCTTGACCAGATGGGCCAATGGGCTGAGAAGTGGCAGATGGAGTTTAATTCAGATAAATGCGAGGTGCTGCATTTTGGGAAAGTAAATCTTAGCAGGACTTATACACTTAATGGTAAGGTCCTCAGGGGTGTTGCTGAACAAAGTGACCTTGGAGTGCAGGTTCATAGCTCCTTGAAAGTGGAGTTGCAGGTAGATAGGATAGTGAAGAAGGTGTTTGGTATGCTTTCCTTTATTGGTCAGAGTATTGAGTACAGGAGTTGGGAGGTCATGTTGCAGCTGTATAGGACAATGGTTAGGCCACTGATGGAATATTGTGCGCAATTCTGGTCTCCTTCCTATCAGAAAGATGTTGTGAAACTTGAAAGGGTTCAGAAAAGATTTACAAGGATGTTGCCAGGGTTGGAGGATTTGAGCTATAGGGAGAGGCTGAACAGGCTGGGGCTGTTTACCCTGGTGCGTCAGAGGCTGAGGGGTGACCTTATAGAGGTTTACAGAATTATGAGGGGCATGGATAGGGTAAATAGGCAAAGTCTTTTCCCTGGGTTCGGGGTGTCCAGAACTAGAGGGCCTAGGTTTAGGGTGAGATGGGAAAGATATAAAAGAGACCTACGGGGCAATGTTTCCACACAGAGAATGGAATGTATGGAATGAGCTGCCAGAGGAGGTGGTGGAGGCTGGTACAATTGCAACATTTAAGAGGCATTTGGATGGGTATATGAATAGAAAGGGTTTGGATGGATATGGGCTAAGTGCTGGCAGGTGGGATAGATTGAGTTGGGATATCTGGTCGGCATGGACGGGTTGGACTGAAGGGTCTGTTTCCATGCTGTACATCTCTATGACTCTATGACTCTAATTAACTTGTTCATTTTTCTGGACCCATGGTTTTATTGGAGAGAGCATGGCACTCTGGGGTCCCCGGAGTGGCAACATGAATTTGTTTGTATTGTGAGAGCTTCACTTTCAGAGCAAGCAAACATTGAGAGGCATAATCTTGCTTGTGGTTTAGAAGAATCGAGAATTAAGTTTTGCTGAGGGGATATCCATAGGTTTTAAAGTGTTTGATTCTGTTCAAAGATGCAAGAGCAACTTCTCCTCAGGAAAAGAGTTAATTCAGAACAGCTGAAAAATAGGGTGCAAGAGTTTTAGTTTGAAAATTCCAGACCAGATTCTAACCAGAAAAGCTTTAAATAACCCAGAATGTTAGAATCCCTGTTAGGGTTATTTCAAGCTTTAAAAAGTTTAATCTGTTGTGTAAATAATCAAGGAAATTGCTATCAGACTCTCAAGACTTGGAATTGAAAGGAACAATTCTGGATTAGTGGTGCTGGAAGAGCACAGCAGTTCAGGCAGCATCCGAGGAGCAGTAAAATCGACGTTTCGGGCAAAAGCCCTTCATAGTTAAGTCAAATCTATAAGGTGTGATGAAGAGTGAACTCTCACTGGTATTTGAATTCTGTAAGGTGATGGAATCTGATTTTGTGTCTCCAAAACATTAGTCTGTGCCTCTGGATTATTATTCCTTTGCTGCTATGCCTCTATTAGTGTGAATCAACGGGAAGAAGAAAGTAAAGGTAAATGGGGTATTTTCAACTTGGCCGCCTGTAATCAATGGCATGTCACAAACAGTGCTACAACCTCAGCAAGAGGTGAACAAGGAATGCGCTGTCTTTTGCTAGCTCACCAGCCCCACAGCTCAGAACATAAATGTATTTGTTTTACCCAATTCCAATTGTATGGCCAGTTGCCTGTTGTCTCTGAACAAGTGGGTTACATTGTTGTATAGGATGAATTAAGTATTGTAGCAAAAAATGATCTTGGATCGGAAGAAGTCAAATCCATAAGGACAGAGGTAAGAAATACAAGTAGAAGAAGACAGTGGTGCCCCTACTAGGACAGAGAATAAATGAGGAGAAATGAGAGCATGTAACAAAGACATAAATTAATTATGGGTGACTTTAATCTTCATCTAGATTGGCAGAAATAGAATGAATTCATTCAAAATAAATCAAAGAACAGCAAATGCTGGAAATCAGAAACAAAATCAGAAATTGCTGGAAAAACTCAGTCAGGCAGCATCCTTGGAGAGAAAACAGACTTAACGTATTGGATCTGGTGATCCTTCTTCAGAATGTTTTGTTGTTGAAGAATTCATAGTGTATTCGGGATAGTTTCCTAAAGCAGTATGTTTTGGATCCAACCAGGAATTAGTCTATTTTGGATCTGGTGATATCTACTGAGGCAGATTTAATAAATTTTCTCAGAGTAAAAGTAAATAACAAAAGATCCTTAGGGGGTTTGACAGGGGAGGTTTGTAAAGGTTGTTTCTCCTTGTGGGACAGTCCAGAACAGAGAGCATCATCTCAGAATAAGTGGTCACCCATTTAAGACCAAGATGAGGAGGAATTTCCTGTTAAACGGTTAGGAATCTGTGCAATTCTTTACCTCAGAGGGCTTTTGAAGTTGGATTGTTAAGTATATTCAAGACTGAGAAAGGCAGATTTTTAACCAGTCAGGGAATCAGGGTTTTGGGAAAGGGTAAGAAAATGTAGTTGAGGATTATCAGAACAGCTATGATCTCACAGAATGGCAAAGTTCCATAGTCTTACGGTTTTATCCCTTAGGAAACAGTGACCATAACATGATGGAATTTACCATTCAGTTTGAGATGGAGAAACTTGGGTCAGAAACAAATGTGCTAAACCCAAATAGACATAATTACAGTGGACTGAGGGCAGGTCTGGCTGGAGTGTACTAGGAAGGGGGTTTAGCAGCAAAGACAGTTGAAGAAACTTGGCAGACATTTAGGAAAATAGTTCACGGCTCACAGCAAAGACAGATCCCAGTGAGAAAGAAGAATTCTAGAAAGGGGTCATGCCAACTTTGATTTAACCAGAAAACGTAAGGATAGCATCAAATTGAAAGAATAAAAGCGTACTATGTGATAAAGGTTAGTGGCAAGTGAAAGGATTGGGTAAGTCTTAAAAATCAATAAAAGGTGACCAAACAAAAGAGGGAGACGACAAAACTTTGAGAGTAAACATGTAAGAAATACTGAGATGAACAGCAAGAGCTTCTTTCAATATATAAGAAAAAAGAAGAGAGGGACTCAAGTGAATATAGGCTTCTTAGAAAAAAAAGGCTGGGGAAATAATAGTGGGAACCAAGAGGTGGCAGAGGAGTTAGATAAATACTTTGCATCAACCCTCACAGCAGATTATAATAATAGCAATTCCAAAATTTCTCAATAATCAAGGGGCAAAAAGAGGAGAAGGATTAAGCGGCAATTGGATAGGTACATGGATAGGTGCTTAAGCTAGGACAAATGTTCGGCACAACATCGTGGGCCGAAGGGCCTGTTCTGTGCTGTATTGTTCTATGTTCTATGTTCTATGATTAAATGCAATAACTATCATTGGATAAAATTTACTAGAGGCAAGTTCCCTGGACCTGAGACGATAAATGCTAGGATTTTAAAAGAAGTAGCAACAGCAGTAATGGATGGCTTAAATTGTAGAAAAGTCCCAGACAACTGGAAAACATGGATGCAGAAAGTGAATGGACTATAGCCAAGTCTGAAGATGTCACAAAGCAGTTGGTGAAGGCATGTGATGAAGATGACGCAGAGGGATATAGACAAAGTCAAGCAAGTGAGCAAAAAATAGCCGTGGAAAACAACACAGGAAAATATGAGAGTATGCACTATGGCAGGAAGTGTAAAGGAGCTGATTGTTATTTAAATGGAGAAAGCTACAGCACAGAAAGATTTGAATGTCCTTGTACATATATCGCAAAAACTTAGCATCCAATTTCAGCAGATAATAGGCAAGGCAAACGGAATGTTGGCCGTTATTTCAAAAGAAACGTTAAGTTCTCCCAATAGGAACACGGGAGGAGGGCAATTACCTTCTCAAGCCTGTTCCATCATTCAATAAGATGATGACTGATTTGCAGCCTAGCTGTATATACCCCACTTTAGAACATAGAACATGGAACATAGAAAAGTACAGCACAGAACAGGGCCTTTGGTCCACGATGTTGTGCCGAGGATTATTCCTAATCTAAAATAAAATAACCTAACCTACGCATCCCTCAATTCACTACTATCCATGTAGCATGGAGAAAGTGAGGACTGCAGATGCTGGGGATCAGAGCTAAAAAATGTGTTGCTGGAAAAATGCAGCAGGTCAGGCAGCATCAAAGGAGAAGGAGAATCGACGTTTCGGGCATAAGCCTTTCCTGAAGAAGGTGCTTCCACCACTACCGCTGACAACGCATTCCATGCATTCACAACTCTGTGTGTAAAGAACCTATCTCTGACCTCTCCTCTTAACCTTCCTCCTAATATCTTAAAACTATGACCCCTCGTGCCAGTTAATCCTACCCTTGGGAAAAGTCTCTGGCTATTGATTCTATCCATGCCTCTCATTACCTTGTCTACCTCGATCAGATCACCTCTCTTCCTCCTTCTCTCCAGAGAGAAAAGTCCGAGCTTCCAAAATGGATCACTTTGCATTTATCCAAGTTGAACTCCATCTGCCATTTCTCAGCCCAGCTCTGTAGACTGTCTCTGTTGCGCTGCAACCTGCAATAGCCCTTGATACTATCAATGCACCTCCAACCTTTGTGTCATCGGCAAATTTACTAACCCACCCCTCAACTTCCTCATCCAAGTCATTTTTAAAAACTACAAAGAGCAGAGGCCTAAGAACAGAGCCCTGCGGGACACCACTCAACACTGACCTCCAGACAGAATACTTTCCATCTACAACCACTCTCTGCCTTCTGTCAGTCAACCAATTCTGAATCCAGATAGCCAACTCTCCCTGTATCCCATACCTCCTGACTTTATGAATGAGCCTACCATGGGGAACCTTATCAAATGCCTTGCTGAAGTCCATATCCACCACATCCACGGCTCGACCTTCGTCGACCTGTCTTGTCACCTCCTCAAAGAACTCAATAAGATTTATGAGGCAAAACCTGCCCCTCACAAAACCATGCTGTCTGCTTTTAATGATAAGCCACTTTGTGTCATATCCCTCGATAACAAAATAATTACCAATAACAGATTTTAAATTAACTATTGATCTAACAGCAAACGAGTCTAAAAAATTGGTGGAATATGATTTCTCCATTACAAAATCAAATGACTTATTTCCAATTACCTTGTATATTCCTAAGTGCACAGCTTTAACCAGTTTAATGATCACTTCTAACACCTTCAGTAATTAACTATCATGCTAACTAGACAATACTTTGTGTTTTCTGCTCCCTTACTTAACTGGAGAGGTTATATTTCTGCTTCCACTCAGATGAATCAAGGGCATCTTGGACATTGGACACCAACCATTCCTTTTAACACCCTGGGTTGAGATGTATCTGCACCTGGAGAGTTGTGAGCCACAGCTCCATCACTTTGCTCAGTACTGCATCCCTGGGAAAGGTCATTTCACCATGTTCCTCTCTCTCCCTTCCACCTCTGATTGGCAGTGTGAGATATTGTGGTTTAGGTTTTCTTTACTAACTCACTCACCAGCTCGCTATATTCATTAATACCAGTTCTCGTTCCTTCATTCATAACCCTTTACTAACCCATTGTTTACTATAATATGGGTTTATTCCTCAGCTGGCAACCACCTGATGAAGGAGCAGCACTCCAAAAGCTAATGCTTCCAATTAAACCTGTTGGATTATAACGTGGTGTTGTGTGATTTTTAACTTTGTACACCCCGTCCAACACCTGCATCTCTAAATCATGACGGTTTCATTCATTCATTTACAAAACTGCATTTTGTAGTACATTTGGTCTATAACATAGACTAAATTTATAACAACTCTTTCTAATCAAAGCAAACCTTTCAAACCCATTACACTGTACTGCATTTTCACACCTTATCAGCCCTTGCTACAAGCAGTATTTACCTCTGAATAGGTGTTAATATCGTAAACAATACCATCTCTGCCATCATATCTCCACAAAATATTATAATATTAATCAGCCCTTACCAACCATCTGCTGGACCTGAATAAATTACAGAACACCAAATAGTTTCCACAATTAGCATGTACTTGTTAAATACCTTTTAACTGGGCCATTATCCCTTTAAGAAACTGTCAAAACAGTGCTTGAGTGAAATTGCATGAATGAATGAAACTCACACCAGCAAATAGTAAACAAACAAAGAATCAAGAGAATTTACAGCCCTTCGGCCCTCCAAGCCTGAGCCAATCCAAATCTACGTCTAAACCTGCCGTCCAATTCCTAAGCACCTGTATCCCCCTGCTCCCCACCTACTCATGCGTCTGTCCAGACGCACCTTAAATGAATCTACCGTGCCTGCCTCTACCACCTCTGCTGGCAACGCGTTCCAGGCACCCACCACCCTCTGTGTGAAGTACTTCCAGCGTGTATTCCCCTTAAACTTTTCACCTCTCACCTTGAAAGCATGACCTCTTGTTATTGAATCCTTCACCCTGGGAAAAAACTTGTCTCTATCCACCCTGTCTATACCCTTCATGATTTTGTAAACCTCAATCAGTTCCCCCTCCATCTCCTTTTTTCTAGTGAAAACAAACCTAACCTCCTCAACCTCTCTTCATAGCGAGCACCTTCCATACCAGGCAACATCCTCATAAACCTTCTCTGCACCCTCTCCAAAGCGTCCACATCCTTTTGGTAATGTGGCGACCAGCACTGTGCACAGTATTCTAAATATGGCCGAACAAGTGTCTTGCACAAACCTCACAACCCAGCTGCAGTAATCAGTTTAATATACTTTTTCTTTTATTAAGTACAGGTACAATTTCTAACTTATGTAGAGCATATAGGTCAGTATTTTTACTAACATTTACTAACTCAAAAGACAAAAGGACACACACCTCTTAATTATGCAAGCAGACCGAACAGACACTCTTAATCCCATCAGAAGTAGCAGCCAGCACTTAGCACATTTTAAACCATCTCCTGTCTCTCAGGAGCCCCTCAAACCTTTGTGTAACATAGATAAAACAATGTAACACTACAGTAATGGGATTTTAATACATGTAAGAACACCTGATGAAGGAGCAGCGCTCCGAAAGCTCGTGCTTCCAATTAAACCTGTTGGACTATAACCTGGTGTTGTATGATTTTTAACTTTGGACTATAACTTGGTGTTGTATGATTTTTAACTTTGTACACCCCAGTCCAACACCAGCACCTCCAAATCATGTATAAAGGGGCTCTTGTAAGAATTGTATTTTGGGATTATATTGCCACTTCAATCTTGGGATAGTTGGGGTTTCTGAATAAAGAGATTATTTTCACCACTCACCCTGATTTCCATCGTTGTTTGAAGACAATCCCACAACAGCTATTCTGTATATACACAGCAGAATATATTTTGTATCCTTGATAATGAAGGCTGAAGCAAAGTATTTCATCTGCCGCTTTTTATTTACCAGTAATACCTTACTCTCACTCTCCAGAAGGCCAACACTCATTTTCTTTCCTCTTTAGATACCTGTTGAAACTCTTGCTATCTGTTTATACGTTTCTAAATATTCCCTATATCTGCTGTTACTTCCTTTTTGGTTACTATTCCAGTTCACTCCTAATAGCTCTGATTTCATGTCCACACAGTGCCCTTATTTAGATAGAATCATAGAATAGAATTCCTACTATATGAAAGCAAGTCTTTTGGTCCATCAAATCCACACCAACCTTCCGAAGAGCATCCTACCCAGACCCACCCTATCCCTGTAACCCTGTATTTCCCATGGGTAATCTATCTAGTCTGCACATTCCTGGACACTCTGGGCAATTTAGCACGGCCAATATACCCTAACCTGCATATCTTTGGACTGTGGGAATAAACCCACACAGACACGGAGAGATGAGCAAAGTCCACATAGACAGTCACCTTAGGCTGGAATTGATCAGGTCCCTGGTGCTGTCATATGGCAGTGGTTATCACTGCTGTCTCACAGCACCAGGGACTCTGGTTCGATTCCCATCTCAGATGACTGTGTAGAGTTTGCACATTGCCCAAGTGTCTTTGTGGATTTCCTTCAGGTGCTCCGGTTTCCTCCCACAATGTGCAGCTTAGCTGAATTGGCCATTCTAAATTGTCCATAGTGTTAAGTATGGGGAAGTGGGTGGGTTACTCTTCGAAGGGTCAGAGTGGACTTGTTGGGCCAAATGGCCTGTTTCCACACTGTCGGGAATCTAATCTAACCACTGAGCCACCTTGTTTGAAATATTAGTCTGAGCCCCAATCTTCTTCCATTCCAACTGGATATAAAATCAATCATATTCAGTCTGAGGCTTTTAATTCATCCTGCCACTTTACACAATGCCAAATCTAATAGAACCAGAATGTGCTGCTGTCAGAAACTGTCTTGAAAGATTCTATGAACTCCGTAGCAAGACTGCTACTGATAATCTGATTTTCCGTGTTTATGTGTAGATTCAAGCCATCCCATCCCTTTATCACAAGCAGCCAGCACTTCTCCTTAGATACTTCTGATGGACAGGAATGTTTTGATATTTGTCACACAAGGAAAACTGTGGATGGTGGGGGTAGATCGGAATGTGCAACTTGAAACATAAACAGATGAGCCATGACCTTACTGAATGGCAAAACAATCTTGAGTGGCCCTCAGCTCCTTTGTGTTTGATGGACAGTGTGTTACTGTAAAGGGTCATGTATATCATTCTCTCGAGTGGCTTCTTTCACTTGCTATCCCTCATCTTCACTCAAACTATTCTATATCCTCATCTCCTAAAACAAGATCTCTCTAACTATTTCCCTAATGCTATCCTTAATTAACAGTGCTATCCCTCCACCTTTATCTAGCTTCCTGTTCACCCTGAATGTCAGAATCCCCGTCAATATTCAGGACCCAATCTTTGTCCCCCCACACCATGCTAAGGGCTATCGGATCATATTTATGCACTTTGTTTTGTTTGCTGTGAATGCTATGTTCATGAAAATCTTAACTCTATATCTGAGCATGGCTCCATAAACTCTCACAAAAAACTTAATAATATATGTTCTGGAATTTTTAATTCTCCAACCTCAACTTGTATTTGGAGGAAAGCATTTTAAGATTCTGCTGTCTAATAAATTGCCTTCTGATATCATTCCAAATTGATTAGATTTAATTTTAAGACTTTGCACTAAGTTTTTGTCTGAGAGGAAATATTTCCAATCCAGTGATCAATGCCTTTGATCTTCTCAAACTGTTCAATTAGAGTAATACATAAAAACATAGAAGATAAGAGCAGGAGTAAGTCATTTGGACTCCTTGTTCTTCTAAACTCCCATGACAACAATCTGATCTGATTCAATCCTTCCTCATGCGCTTGTCCTGCCATCGCAGGAATCAGTCTGGGTAAACCTTTGTTACACTCCTACCATAGCAAGATCATCCTTCCTCAGATAATGAGACCAAAACTGTACACGATATTCCAGCTATGGTCTCACCAAGACCCTGTATAGTTGCAGCAAGACATCCCTACTCCTGTACTCGAATTCTCTTGCTATAAAGGTCAACAGATCTTTGTCTTCTTTATTGCTTACTGCACCTGCACACCTACTCTCAGTGACTGGTGCATGAGAACAGCCAGGCTTCATTGAACATTCCACTCTCTCAAAGCCATTCAAGTAATAATCTACCTTGCTATGTTTGCTACCAAAATGGATAAAAACCTCATATTTATCCACGTTGTACTGCGCCTGCCAATGTTTTGCCCTCTCACTGTTCAAATCACATTGAAATCCTCTTCCTAGCTCACCCTCTCACCCAGCTTCGTATCGTCTGCAAATGTGGAGATATTACATTTGGTTCCGATCTGAATCATTCATTTATTCTGTGAGTAACTGGGGTCTCAGTACCTGATCTCTGCAGTACCCCATTAGTCATTTTCAGAAACATTTATTTTCCTACTCATTGTTTCCTATCTGCTGAACAATTTTCTATCCATCCCACAACCCCAAATTCCACATACTTTAATTTTATGCATTAACCTATTATGTGGGACTTTGACCAAAGCCTTCTGAATATATAAATAAACAATATGAACGGCTCCCCGATCAGCTCTCAAAGAGTAAAGAACCTGACAGCACAGGAACAGGCCCTTTGGCCCTCCAAGCCTGCTATTGTTCCTGCCTCTACCACCTCCGCTGGCAACGCATTCCAGGCACCCACCACCTTCTGAGTAAAGAACTTTCCACACATAATACAATAAGCTTCAATCTGCAATTTGAGAGGGAGAGGGTACAATCGGAAGTGACAATATTTCTGTTGAATAAAGGGAACTATGGAGCTATGAGGGAGGAGCTGGCCAAAGTTCAATGGTGCAATACCTTAGCAGGGATGACAGTGGAGGAACAATGGCAGATATTTCTGGGTATAATGCAGAAGATGCAGGATCAGTTCATTCCAAAAAGGAAGAAAGATCCCAGGAGGAGGCATGGGCGGCCGTGGCTGACGAGGGAAGTTAAGAAACATATAAAGTTAAAAGAGAAAAAGTATAACATAGCAAAGATAAGTGGGAAAACGGAGGACTGGGGAGCTTTTAAAGAACAACAGAGGATTACTAAGAAGGAAATACACAGAGAAAAAATGAGGTACGAAGGTAAACTGGCCAAAAATATAAAGGAGGATAGTAAAAGTTTTTTAGGTATGTGAAAGGGAAAAAAATGGTTAAGACTAAAATTGGGCCCTTGAAGACAGAAACAGGGGAATATATTACAGGGAACAAAGAAATGGCAGAAGAATTGAATTGGTACTTCAGATCTGTGTTCACTGGGGAAGACACAAGCAATCTCCCTGAGGTAACAGTGGCTGAAGGACCTGAACTGAAGGGAATTTATATTTGCCAGGAATTGGTGTTGGAGAGACTGTTAGGTCTGAAGGCTGATAAATCCCTGGGGCCTGATGGTCTACATCCCAGGGTACTGAAGGAGGTGGCTCGAGAAATCGTGGATGCGTTGGTGATTATTTTCCAGAGATCGATAGATTCGGGATCAGTTCCTGCAGATTGGAGGGGGCTAATGTTGTACCACTTTTTAAGAAAGGTGGGAGAGAGAAAACAGGAAATTATAGACCAGTTAGTCTGACCTCAGTGGTGGGAAAGATGCTGGAGTCTATTATAAAGGATGAAATTACTGCACATCTGGATAGGTCAGAGTCAGCATGGATTTATGAAGGGGAAATCATGCTTGACTAATCTTCTTGAATTTTTTGAGGATGTAACTCTGAAGATGGACGAGGGAGATCCAGTAGATGTAGTGTACCTGGACTTTCAGAAAGCTTTTGATAAAGTCCCACATGGGAGGTTAGTGAGCAAAATTAGGGCACATGGTATTGGGAGCAAAGTACTAACTTGGATTGAAAGTTGGTTGGCTGATAGGAAACAAAGAGTAGTGATAAACGGCTCCATTTCGGAATGGCAGGTAGTGATCAGGGGGTACCGCAGGGATCAGTACTGGGACCGCAGCTTTTTATAATATATGTTAATGATATAGAAGATGGTATTAGCAATAACATTAGCAAATTTGCTGATGATACTAAGCTGGGTGGCAGGGTGAAATGTGAGGAGGAAGTTAGGAAATTACAGGGTGACCTGGACAGGTTAGGTGAGTGGTCAGATGCATGGCAGATGCAGTTTAATGTGGATAAATGTATGGTTATCCACTTTGGTGGCAAGAACAGGAAGGCAGATTACTACCTGAATGGAAACAATTTAGGTAAAGGGGCAGTACAAAGAGATCTTGGTGTTCTTGTACACCAGTCAATAAAGGCAAGCATGCAGGTACAGCAGGTAGTGAAGAAGGCTAATAGCATGCTGGCCTTCATAACAAGAGGAATTGAGTATAGAAGCAAAGAGGTTCTTCTGCAGCTGTACAGGGCCCTGGTGAGACCACACCTGGAGTACTGTGTGCAGTTCTGGTCTTCAAATTTGAGGAAAGAATTCTGGCTATTGAGGGAGTGCAGCGTAGGTTCACACGGTCAATTCCTGGAATGGCGGGATTACCTTACACTGAAAGACTGAAGCGACTGGGCTTGTATACCCTTGAGTTTAGAAGACTAAGAGGGGATCTGATTGAGACATATAAGATTATGAAAGGATTGGACTCTCTGGAGGCAGGAAACATGTTTCCGCTGATGGGTGAGTGCCAAACCATTGGACACAGCTTAAAAATACAGGTTAGACCATTCAGGACAGAGATGAGGAGAAACTTCTTCACCCAGAGAGTGGTGGGTGTGTGGAATGCTCTGCCCCAGAGGGCAGTCGAGGCCCAGTCTCTGGATTCATTTAAGAAAGAGTTGGATAGAGCTCTCAAGGATAGTGGAATCAAGAGTTATGGAGATAAGGCAGGAACAGGATACTGATTAAGGATGATCAGCCATGATCATATTGAATGGTGGTGCAGGCTCGAAGGGCAGAATGGCCTACTCCTGCACCTATTGTCTATTGTCTATTATCTCCCTTAAACTCGTGACCCTTGTAATTGAGTCCCCCACTCTGCACCGTCTCCAAAGCGTCCACATCCTTTTGGTAATGTGGCGACCAGAACTGTACACAATATTCCAAATGTGGCCAAACCAAAGTCCTATACAACTGTAACATGACCTGCCAGCCCTTGTACTCAATACCCAGTCCAATGAAGGAAAGTATGCCGTATGCCTTCTTGCCCACTCTACTGACCTGCGTTGCCACCTTCAGAGAACAATGGACCTGAACACCCAAATCTCTCTGTATGTCAATTTTCCCCGGCTTTTCCATTTACTGTATAGTTCGCTCTTGAATTGCGTCTTCCAAATGCATCTTCTCGTATTTGCCCAGATTGCATTTCTCTGCCAGCTCCATAATCTATCTGTATTCTGCTGTTTTCTCTGACAGTCTCCTTCACTATCTGCTACTCTACCAATCTTAATATCACCTGCAAACTCACTAATCAGGCAACCAATACCTTCCTCTAAATCACTTATATATATCACAAACAACAATGGTCCCACACGGATCCCTGTGGAACACCACTGGGTCTCCATTTTGAGAAACTCCTTTCCACTACTACTCTCTGTCTCCTGTTGCCCAGCCAGTTCTCTATCCATCTAGCTAGAACACCCTGGGCTCCATGAAACTTCACTTCTCCATCAGAGCTGAAAATGTGTTGCTGGAAAAGCGCACCAGGTCAGGCAGCATCCAAGGAGCAGGGGAATCGACGTTTCGGGCATGAGCCATTCTTCAGGAATGAGGAGGGTGTGCCAAGCAGGCTAAGATAAAAGGTAGGGAGGAGGGACTTGGGGGAGGGGCATTGGAAATGCGATAAGTGGTAGGAGGTTACGGTGAGGGTGATAAGGTGAGGGTGATAGGCCGGAGTGGGGGTGGGGGTGGGGGCGGAGAGGTCAGGAAGAAGATTGCAGGTTAGGAAGGTTGTGCTGAGTTCGAGGGTTGGGACTGAGACAAGGTGGGGGGAGGGGAAATGAGGAAACTGGAGAAATCTGAGTTCATCCCTTGTGGTTGGAGGGTTCCTAGGCGGAAGATGAGGCGCTCTTCCTCCAGCTGTCGTGTTGCTATGGTCTGGCGATGGAGGAATCCAAGGACCTGCATGTCCTTGGTGGAGTGGGAGGGGGAGTTGAAGTTTTGAGCCACGGGGTGGTTGGGTTGGTTGGTCCGGGTGTCCCAGAGGTGTTCTCTGAAACGTTCCGCAAGTAGGCGGCCTGTCTCCCCAATATAGAGGAGGCCACATCGGATGCAGCGGATGCAGTAAGTGATGTGTGTGGAGGTGCAGGTGAATTTGTGGTGGATATGGAAGGATCCCTTGGGGCCTTGGAGGGAAGTAAGGGGGGAGGTGTGGGCGCAAGTTTTGCATTTCTTGCAGTTGCAGGGGAAGGTGCCGGGAGTGGATGTTGGGTTGGTGGGGGGTGTGGACCTGACAAGGGAGTCACAGAGGGAGTGGTCTTTTCGGAACGCTGATAGGGGAGGGGAGGAAAATATATCCCTGGTGGTGGGGTCTGTTTGGAGGTGGCGGAAATGACGACGGATGATCTGGTCCTCACTCTGAACAACTTCTCTTTCCAATCCTCCCACTTCCTCCAAACCAAAGCAGTAGCCATGGACACCTGCATGGGCCCCAGCTATGCCTGCCTCTTCATAGGATATGTGGAACAGTCCATCTTCCGCAGCTACACTGGCCCCACCCCCCACCTTTTCCTCCGCTACATCGGCGACTGTATCGGCACTGCCTTGTGCTCCCACGAGGAGGTTGAACAGTTCATCCACTTTACTAACACCTTCCACCCCGACCTCAAATTCACCTGGACCGTCTCAGACTCCTCCCTTCCCTTCCTAGACCTCTCCATTTCCACCAGGACAGAATCCCACTGCTCCTCACCTACCACCCCACCAACCTCCATATACATCATATCATCCGTCATCATTTCCGCCACCTCCAAACGGACTACCACCACCAGGGATATATTTCCCTCCCCTCCCCTATCAGCATTCCGAAAAGACCACTCCCTCCGTGACTCCCTTGTCAGGTCCTCACCCCCCACCAATCCAACCTCCACTCCCGGCACCTTCCCCTGCAACTGCAAGAAATGCAAAACTTGCGCCCACACCTCCCCCCTTACTTCCCTCCAAGGCCCCAAGGGATCCTTCCATATCCACCACAAATTCACCTGCGCCTCCACACACATCACTTACTGCATCCGCTGCACCCAATGTGGCCTCCTCTATATTGGGGAGACAGGCTGCCTACTTGCAGAACGTTTCAGAGAACACCTTTGGGACACCCGGACCAACCAACCCAACCTCTCTGTGGCTCAACACTTCAACTCCCCCTCCCACTCCACCAAGGACATGCAGGTCCTTGGACTCCTCCACCACCAGACCATAGCAACACGACGGCTGGAGGAAGAGCGCCTCATCTTCTGCCTAGGAACCCTCCAACCACAAGGGATGAACTCAGATTTCTCCAGTTTCCTCATTTCCCCTCCCCCCACCTTGTCTCGATCCCAACCCTCGAACTCAGCACAACCTTCCTAACCTGCAATCTTCTTCCTGACTCTCCGCCCCCACCCCCACTTTGGCCTATCACCCTCACCTTATCACCCTCACCTTAACCTCCTTCCACCTATCTCATTTCCAACGTCCCTCTCCCATGTCCCTCCTCCCTTCCTTTTATCTTAGCCTGCTTGGCACACTTTTCTCATTCCTGAAGAATGGCTCATGCCCGAAACGTCGATTCTCCTGCTCCTTGGATGCTGCCTGACCTGGTGTGCTTTTCCAGCAACACATTTTCAGCTCTGATCTCCAGCATCTGCAGTCCTCCCTTTCTCCTCACTTCTCCATCAGCCTACCATGGAGAACGTTATCAAACGCTTTACTGAAGTCCATGTATATGACATCTACAGCCCTTCCCCCATCAATCAACTTTGTTACCTCCTCAAAGAATTCTATCGGGTTTATAAGACATGACCTTCTCCATACAAAACCGTGTGCTTGTTACTGATAAGCCCATTTTCTTCCAAATGGGAATAGATCCTATCCCTCAGTATCTTCTCCAGCAGCTTCCCCACCACTGACACCACCGCTCTATAATTACCTGGAGTATCCCTGCTACCCTCCTTAAACAAGGGGACAACATTAGCAATTTTCCAGTCCTCTGGGACCTCACCCATGTTCAGGCTCTCACAGCATCCTCAAAGAATTCCAGTAGATTTGTCAAGCATAAAATCCCTTTTGTAAATCTATGCTGACTGTGTGTCTGATTCCTCAACTGTTTTCTAAGTGCTCTGCTCTAAGTGCCCTTTTTAAATTGTGGGGTTACATTAGCTACCCTCCAATCTGTGGGAATTGACCCAGAGTGGAAAGAATCTTTGAAGATGACCACCAATGCATCCTCTATTTCAAGAGCCACTACATAAATTACTCTTCAATATTCGAGTCAATATAAGCTGGTTCTGTGCAATCTCTCCTCATAATTTTACGATTTGGAGGTTTGGCATTTCTGCCAGTATTTTGCTGCAATTTTGCTGAGAGAACAAAAACTGCAGACGCTGGAATCCAACGTAGATGGCAGGAGGCTGGGGCAGCACAGCAAGGCAGGCAGCATCAGGAGGGAGAGGGACACAGCAAGGCAGGCAGTATCAGGAGGGAGAGGAACAGAGCAAGGTAGGCAGCATCAGGAGGGAGAGGGAACACAGCAAGGCAGGCAGCATCAGGAGGGAGAGGAACACAGCAAGGTAGGCAGCATCAGGAGGGAGAGGGAACACAGCAAGGCAGGCAGCATCAGGAGGGAGAGGGACACAGCAAGGTAGGCAGCATCAGGAGGGAGAGGAACACAGCAAGGCAGGCAGCATCAGGAGGGAGAGGGACACAGCAAGGTAGGCAGTATCAGGAGGGAGAGGAACACAGCAAGGCAGGCAGCATCAGGAGGGAGAGGAACACAGCAAGGTAGGCAGCATCAGGAGGGAGAGGAACACAGCAAGGCAGGCAGCATCAGGAGGGAGAGGGACACAGCAAGGTAGGCAGCATCAGGAGGGAGAGGAACACAGCAAGGCAGGCAGCATCAGGAGGGAGGGGAACTCAGCAAGGCAGGCAGCATCAGGAGGGAGAGGGACACAGCAAGGCAGGCAGCATCAGGAGGGAGAGGGACACAGCAAGGCAGGCAGCAGGAGGGAGAGGAACACAGCAAGGCAGGCAGCGTCAGGAGGGAGAGGGACACAGCAAGGCAGGCAGCATCAGGAGGGAGAGGGACACAGCAAGGTAGGCAGCATCAGGAGAGAGAGGGAACACAGCAAGGCAGGCAGCATCAGGAGGGACAGGGACACAGCAAGGCAGGCAGCATCAGGAGGGAGAGGAACACAGCAAGGCAGGCAGCATCAGGAGGGAGGGGAACACAGCAAGGCAGGCAGCATCAGGAGGGAGAGGGACACAGCAAGGCAGGCAGCATCAGGAGGGAGAGGGATACAGCAAGGCAGGCAGTATCAGGAGGGAGAGGGACACAGCAAGGCAGGCAGCATCAGGAGGGAGAGGGTCACAGCAAGGCAGGCAGCGTCAGGAGGGAGAGGAACACAGCAAGGTAGGCAGCATCAGGAGGGAGAGGGACACAGCAAGGCAGGCAGCATCAGGAGGGAGAGGGTCACAGCAAGGCAGGCAGCGTCAGGAGGGAGAGGAACACAGCAAGGCAGGCAGCATCAGGAGGGAGAGGGACACAGCAAGGTAGGCAGCGTCAGGAGGGAGAGGGACACAGCAAGGCAGGCAGCATCAGGAGGGAGAGGAACACAGCAAGGCAGGCAGCGTCAGGAGGGAGAGGAACACAGCAAGGCAGGCAGCGTCAGGAGGGAGAGGAACACAGCAAGGCAGGCAGCATCAGGAGGGAGAGGAACACAGCAAGGCAGGCAGCGTCAGGAGAGAGAGGGTCACAGCAAGGCAGGCAGCGTCAGGAGGGAGAGGAACACAGCAAGGCAGGCAGCAACATCAGGGAGAGGGACACAGCAAGGCAGGCAGCATCAGGAGGGAGAGCGACACAGCAAGGCAGGCAGCATCAGGAGGGAGAGGGTCACAGCAAGGCAGGCAGCGTCAGGAGGGAGAGGGACACAGCAAGGCAGGCAGCGTCAGGAGGGAGAGGGACACAGCAAGGCAGGCAGTATCAGGAGGGAGAGGAACACAGCAAGGCAGGCAGCAACATCAGGGAGAGGGACACAGCAAGGCAGGCAGCATCAGGAGGGAGGGGAACACAGCAAGGCAGGCAGCATCAGGAGGGAGGGGAACACAGCAAGGCAGGCAGCATCAGGAGGGAGAGGGACACAGCAAGGCAGGCAGCATCAGGAGGGAGAGGGACACAGCAAGGAAGGCAGCATCAGGAGGGAGAGGGACACAGCAAGGCAGGCAGCGTCAGGATGGAGAGGAACACAGCAAGACAGGCAGGATCTGGAGGGAGAGGGACACAGCAAGGCAGGCAGCATCAGGAGGTGGAGAAGTTGACGTTTCAGGTGTAACCGTTCTTCAGGACTGGAGGGGTGGGTGTAGGGGGTTCTGCAGAAAAAGGGGTGGCAGAGGCAGGGTGGTGAGGTGGGGATAGGTGAAGACGGTCGGGCGTTCGACCTGGTTGGTCAATGGGAGGAATGAATCCGGTTGGTGGAAGAGAGAGGGATCGGCGGGGAAGGGAGTCAGGGAATGGGAAGGGAAGTTATTTGAAATTGGAGAACTTAATGTTGAGTCCTCTGGGCTGTAGACTATTTTGCTGCAGACCATTTAAGGTTAGGATATCCTTTCTGAGGTATGGTGCTGAATCCATATTCCACGTGAGATCTAACCAGATCTCCGCACAGCTGTAATTTAATTCCATCCATTCATTCCAAGATCATTAGTCATTTGTTATCTTTCTGTCACTAAATGGCACACTAGGTTAATAGTTTCTGTATTTGGAACTTGAACTCACTCTGTTACCGGTGGTTTTAAAACACACTGATCAACTTTGTCGGTTCAAAATCAGGATAATTTCCCACACTAGATTCCATCAGCCATAGCTTTTCATAATCAATCTATCAAAGTTGTTTTGTTGGCAGGATATCAACAAAAAATCACAGTTAAGTCAAACTCCTAGACACACATACATTTTTACTTAGCTATGACTATATAACTTTCAGAATTCCTTTTTAAAAGTTAACTATTACTACATTATTTATCAATAAATCAGAAAGTGTTCAGTATTTCCCTTGTTCTGCTTGGTGTTGGCTGAGGCAATGATTGACCTTCCTGCTCTTAGTCTCAGCAATCAACACAGTATCAGCCGAGTGTCCATCCTGTGTGCTGCCTCCTACTAGTGTGACATTAGATATGGACTTGAAATCAATGACAATAGCCTTCATTGTTAAATATTTTAATGGCAATCTTTGCCTTCTCTCCAAAATAAAGCGGGGGAACAGACAATGACTGACACTGGGCAAATGGATTCTAACTGGATCCATCATCATCAGGAGAGGAAGGAGAATAGTTTTCAAAGGGATATTGAAAAAGCAAATTGTGAACCAACAGTAATTGAAACTCAATTCAGCAGCACAATAGGACAATTCAGCAGTGAGGGCTGGACAGTGAGCATTTGCTCACTTGTTGTAATTACTGCAAAATGGATATCCAGTCTGAAAGAAAGTAATGACATTTTACCAGCTAAAGACTGCTATGTTGTCTTTACAATCACAGGATGGCCCATAGTACTTTACAATCAAATCAGTATTTTTTTAAAAGGTTGACACTTTTAAAGTTAAAGATCACACAGCACTCAGTTATAGTCCAACAGGTTTATTTGGAAGCACTAACTTTCGGAGCGCTGCTCCTTCATCAGGTGGTTGTGGAGTAGGATGAAGGAGCTGCTCTCCAAAAGCTAGTGCTTCCAATTAAAACTGTTGGACTATAATCTGGCGTTGTGTGATTCCTCGCTTTGTTTACCCCAGTCCAACAACGGCACCTCCAAATGTTGACATTTCTGTAATTGTTAACTAACTGTGGGATTGTGAGATCACATGTGCTTTCATTCAAAGGGTGATGTCTCAAAGTCTAAGTGGAGATGTCCTCAGCCAAGTCCAGGTGGACAGCTGTCGGTCAGGGCATCCCAACATAGTCTGTCAAGGACAACGTCAAGGTAAGGGCTTGAACATGGTCAGTCAGCCATGGGGCAGTCAGGGTTAGGGGAGTGGGCCTCAGTCAATTCTTCAGGTCCTGAGCCACCAAAGCAGGGATTAGAGGTATGTCAATCATTGCAGCTGCACAGAGACCAGCCCAGGATCTAGTCACTTATCAGGAAGGTCACTCAAGGGCTGAGTCATGGTCAGTTCACAGAAAGGCAAGGGGTGTTGTCAGGAGTCACAATTGTAATCGGAAAAGTTGGGAAAGTCAGTTGTAGGGATTGGAGGCAGCATGGTGGGATGCAGAGCGAATGAGAACTGTTAAGGGGTTAACTCAACATAATGTGGTAGACAATAGTGCAAAGGAGGACCTGGTTTTCTGTGTTGGTTAGTTATTGAGGGCCACCATTGTCCTTCCTTCCTTCAGCAGGGACACTGTGCATCACCATGGATGGCACTCAGCTGCAGACATGGGGCTTGGGGGGGTAAACTGGAGAGATAAAGATTTACATGGAAGTGTTGGGTGGGAATGTGTGACAGTTCAGAACTAATAGAGCGAGGAAGAAAGGAACATGAAGGTTTGGGGAGTCACTGAGATTGGCTGAGCCTGGGACTCACTCTGTGAAAAGTGACCTATTTTGCCTTTAATCCTCAACTGAATCGTAATTGCACAATGGAAGTGAGAACTGGCTACCACTGCTCCTGGAGAGGTTTTTCTAATCTCTCTATGGGAGCAAGTTGCAATTGTTGGTGATGTGGAACCCTTGAGAGGGAGATGGCATTAATCAGTCACTTCCACAGAACAGGATTAAGACATCTGTAAACATTGAACTCTGTGTGTAAACTGGAGGCAGTGATAATTCTGAATGAGAAAGAAATCTAGCTGAATGATAGCGGATAAAACTTTTTTTTTTAGATTAGATTACATTACAGTGTGGAAACAGGCCCTTCGGCCCAACAAGTCCACACCGACCCGCCGAAGCGAAACCCACCCATACCCCTACATTTACCCCTTACCTAACACTACGGGCAATTTAGCATGGCCAATTCACCTGACCCTGCACATCTTTTGGACTGTGGGAGGAAACCGGAGCACCCGGAGGAAACCCACGCAGACACGGGGAGAACGTGCAAACTCCACACAGTCAGTCGCCTGAGGCGGGAATTGAACCCGGGTCTCAGGCGCTGTGAGGCAGCAGTGCTAACCACTGTGCCACCGTGCCGCCCACTTCTCTGGTTAAGAAACAGGGCTAGAGAGCTAAGATTAGCTCCAAAGTCCTGAGCACACAGGCAGCCTGCAACACCCACTTCCCACAAAATGAACAAATAAAAAACATGCAAATCTTTCCAAATCACCATAAAAACTAACTTATCTTCCATCTGGGTAAAAACAATGACTGTAGATGCTGGAAACCAGAGTTTGGATTAGAGAAGTGCTGGAAAAGCACAACAGTTCAGGCAGCATCCAACGTGCAGCAAAATCGACGTTTCGGGCAAAAGCCCTTCATCAGGAATACCTATCTTCCATCTGTGCTCACTGAATTCAATCTTCTAACATTAGACTTTTAACTGAACATTCCAAAGTTTAATACTCTGTGCAATTGATTGATTAGTGTCTTAAGAAAGTACAAATTATTTCAAAATTATGAATATGCTTATTTTACAATCAACATTTAGAGTTTTACAATTTGTCATATGGCTAATTTTTAATGTGACCAGGGGACTAACTCATGTGTGTGTGTGTTTGCATGCGTATGTGTGTGCACCTGTGTGTCCTCGCACCCCAACCAATATCCCTCCTCACACCAGTACCAATGCACATGCATGTAACTGCATGCTTCTGCACACACACACACACTCTTGCACTCTTTTCCTGCAACGGTTTCTGTATATACAATAGAATAGTCAATAGGTGCAGGAGTAGGCCATTCTGCCCTTCGAGCCTGCACCACCATTCAATATGATCATGGCTGATCATCCTTAATCAGTATCCTGTTCCTGCCTTATCTCCATAACTCTTGATTCCACTATCCTTGAGGGCTCTATCCAACTCTTTCTTAAATGAATCCAGAGACTGTGCCTCCACTGCCCTCTGGGGCAGGACATTCCACACAGTCACCACTCTCTGGGTGAAGAAGTTTCTCCTCATCTCTGTCCTAAATGGTCTAACCCGTATTTTTAAGCTGTGTCCTCTGGTTAGGCACTCACCCATCAGCGGAAACATGTTTCCTGCCTCCAGAGTGTCCAATTCTTTAATAATCTTATATGTCTCAATCAGATCCCCTCTCAGTCTTTGAAACTCAAGGGTATACAAGCCCAGTCGCTTCAGTCTTTCAGTGTAAGGTAATCCCGCCATTCCAGGAATTGACCTCGTGAACCTACGCTGCACTCCCTCAATAGCCAGAATGTCTTTCCTCAAATTTGGAGACCAGAACTGCACACAATACTCCAGGTGTGGTCTCACCAGGGCCCTGTACAGCTGCAGAAGAACCTCTTTGCTTCTATACTCAATCCCTCTTGTTATGAAGGCCAGCATGCTATTAGCCTTCTTCACTACCTGCTGTACCTGCATGCTTACCTTCATTGACTGGTGTACAAGAACACCCAGATCTCTCTGTACTGCCCCTTTATCTAAATTGATTCCATTTAGGTAGTAATCTGCCTTCTTGTTCTTGCCACCAAAGTGGATAACCATACATTTATCCGCATTAAACTGTATCTGCCATGCATCTGACCACTCACCTAACCTGTCCAGGTCACCCTGTAATCTCCTAACATCCTTATCACATTTCACCTTGCCACCCAGCTTAGTATGTTTTAATAGATCGCTATTTTACACCCACCACCACCCCTAGCCTTCTATTCAAATGACTGATTTTCCTGAATAATCAACATGGTCATCTCAAAATCCAACATTTCTGTCCATTATTGCTGATTATTACTTTTTATTTGCAAAATATTTACAATATTAATATTGTTACTTGTTACAGATGGTTAACTCTATCTGTTCATGCTGATTTGATTTGATTTGATTTATTGTTGTCACACATACCTAAGTACAGTGAAAAATTTTGTTTTGTGAGCAGTACAGGCAAATCATAGCAAACAAGGATATACAGATAATAGTGCGCTTATACAGAGTGAGGCATACAGGATTACAGCTGCACAGGAGGTGCACAAAGCAACAGCAACATTATTTGAAGTTAGAGCGGCCCATTCATCAGTCTAATAATGGCAGGGAAAAAGCTGTTCTTAAACCTGATGGTGCATGTGTTCAAGTGTCTGTATCTTCTGCCTGACGGAAGAGGTTGGAAAAGAGCATTACCAGGGTCAGAGGGGTCTTTGATGATGTTGGCAGCCTTTCCATAGCAATGTGAAGTGTAAGTGGGGTCCAGGGATGGGAGGCTGGCTTCTGTGATGGTCTGGGCTGTACACACAACCTTCTGTCTTGGGCAGAGCAATTGCCATACCAGGCCATGATGCACCTGGATAGAATGCTTTCAATGTTGTATCTGTAGAAGTTGGCGAAGGTCATTATGGACGTGCCAAATTCCCTGAGCCACCTGAAGAAGAAGAGATGTTGTTGTGCCTTCTTCACCGTCACAGCTACATGGGAACTTCAGGACAGATTTTTAGTCATGTGTGAATTGTAGTGTTGATTGGCCCCACAATTGTACCACATTATGCATCACAGTTAGGCTTGCTATACTCTCCTGCCTGTAAAGATCCAATTCCAGGAAGAGTCTCTGGATGGTGATGTAGAGAGCTCTGGCTAATGTTTGTCTTATTTCTAAGGATATCTGTATAACCTCTGCAGCAGAGACCTAATTGAGCATAGGTTGGTACATTCATTTCTGGTATGAATTTGAACTGCTCGTTGTGCTAAATTTGAAAAAAACATGATGAATGCAGCTGTAAAACAAGTTTGAGATTGTTTTAGGATTGATGTAATGCCATTTACTTTAAGTACATAGCAGTGTATCTCAAAAATGTGCTTGTTAGTGCTCCCATATTAACATGGATTATCTCTCACTTGCTCTCTCATACACTTTCGCAGTTTCATTCTGGTCTGCTGGTTTATATTAGTATTTTGAATTTGCCAAGACTGGAAGTCACTCAGATCATCAGGATTGCCAACTCCAGTCCCCATGAAGTCTCGTGGCTTCAGGTTAATATTGAACAAAGAAGCCTCCTTCTGATTACCACGTATTGTCCTCCCTCGGTCGATGAGTCAGTACTCCTCCATGTTGACCAACACTTGGAGGAAGCCCTGAGGATGGCAAGGTCACAGAATGTACTCTGAAGAGGGATTTAAATGTCCACTAACAAGAGTGGCTCGGCAGCAGCACTACTGATCGAGCTGATCAAAGAAAAAAGAACAATACAGCACAGGAACAGGCCCTTCGGCCCTCCAAGCCTGCGCTGACACATTTGTCCCTTCCATACTAAAACTGTCTTCACTGACAGGATCCTATCCCTCTATTCCATTCCTATTCATGTATCTGTCCAGGTGCTTCTTGAATGCTGCTGTTGTGTCTGCTTCCACCACCTCCTCTGGCAGCACGTTCCAGGCTCTCACCACCCTTTGTGTGAAAAATCTGCCTCACCCATCTCTTTTAAACTTACCCCCCCACCTCCAATCCCCAAACTGCCCCCTCGCACCTTGAACCTGTGTCCCCTCATAACTGACCCCTCCACCCTAGGAAAAAGTCTCATACTTCCCATTCTATCCATACCAATCTTTTAAACTTCTATCAGGTCATCTCTCAACCTCCTGCATTCCAATGAAAACAAACCTGGTCTATCCACCCTCTCTTCACCGCTAGAATCCCCCAAAACCAGGCAACATCCTGGTACCCTCTCCAAAACATCCACATCCTTCTGGTAGTGTGGTGACCAGAACTGTACGCAATATTCCAAATGTGGCCTAACTAATGTTCTGTAAAGCTGCGTCATAACTTGTCTATCCTTATACTCATTGCCACTTCCAATGAAGGCAAGCATGCCACAGACCTTTTTTACTTCCTTATCTACCTGCGCTGTCTCCTTCAGTGATCTATGGGCCTGTACACTCAGATCCCTCTGCATATCAATACTCCAAAAAGTTCTGGTCAAGTCAAGGAAATAGCTGCTAGATTGGGTCTGCGGCAGGTGGTTAGGGAACCAACAAGAGGGAAAAACATACTTGATCTCATCCTTCCCAACTGCCAGCTGCAGATGCATCTGTCCATGACAGTATAGGTAAGAGTGACCACTGCACTGTCCTCGGGGAGATGATGTCCTGCCTTCACATTGAGAATACCCTCCATCGTGCTGTGTGGCACTATCACTGTGCTAAATGGGACAGACTTCGTGAGGCGCTGTGAGTCATTAACAGCAGTAGAACTGTACTCCAGCACAATCTGTAACCTCATGGCTTGGCATGTTTTGGTGATGCTGTTACTTTAAGAAAGGTTATTCTGTCCTTGGTTTTTTTTTGAAGAGGTGTTGTAAAGGCAGAGGTACTGATGAGTCTAGTTTAAGAGGCCATTGGATTTTTTTTTAAAACAGTTTAACAATGAAAGGGGAGTGACCACTTCTGCCAGTTCAGGCTTTCTAGTTTTTCTTCAGCTGTAGCAGTCACTCTGCGTGAGTACAGGAGAATTGCAAGCTTCAGTAAAGCATTCCTCTGACTTTCTCTGAAATCTCTCTCTGGGTGTTGTTCCCTCCTGCCTGTAAGAATCGGTGTTTGAATCTACCTTTCTACCAAGGGATGTGTTTATGGGATGTTACTGTATTGGAACAGTTAATTAGTAATAGTTACTATATTCGGTCGATTAAGTTTTCCAATAATTAAGTTATTATAAATTCCACTGTCTTTTGTTCATGTTTCAACTGTGGTGTTTAAATAAATTGTGTTTTGCTTAAAGCCAAGTGGTTTACCCAGCTGCATCACTCCTGATATATCCACCCACATCTACCTTTAAACAAGAAAAAGTTCGGGCATAGATTACCTTCTCAAAATATTTTGAGGGGGGGGGGGAGGTCTGGTCCATAACAATATCTTCAGTCAACCATTACCATCAAGTCAGGGATCAACCCTGGTTCAATGGAGAGTGCAGGGGGACATGCCAGGAGCAGCACCAGGTATACCTGAGGATGAGGTGTCAACCTGGTGAAGTCACACCAAACAGCATAAGCTGCAAGTGATAGACAGAGCTAAGCGATTCCACAACCAATGGGCCAGATCTAAGCTCTGCAGTGCAGCCACATCCATTTGTGATTGGTGGGGGACGATTAAACAACTCACTGGATAAGGCGACTCCACAAATATCCCCATCCTCAATGATGGAAGAGCCCAGAATATCAATGCAAAAGAAAATGCCGAAGCTTTCACAACAATCTTCAGCCCCAAGTGCCGAGTGAATGATCCATCTCGTCCTCCTCCAGTGGTCCCCATCATCACAGATACCAGTCTTCAGTCAATTCAATTCACTCAACGTGATGTCACGAAACAGTTGGAGGTGCTGGATACTGCCCTCTTATATATTACTGATTGATTGCACAGTAAGGTAAGATTTAGAATATGAAAAGGGTTATGAAGAATTGTGCTGTATTTAATTCACCAAGGCTCCTTAGATAACACCTTCCAAACCCATGACCACATCTATCTAGAAGGACAAAGGCAGCAGATACATGGGAACATGAATACTTGCAAGTTCTCCTCCAAGCCCTCACCATTCTAACTTGGAAATATATCATTGTTACTTCACTGTAGCTGGGTCAAATTCCTGGAATTCCCTCCCTAAGGGACATTGTGGGTCTACCTAAAGCACATGGACTGAAGCAGTTCAAGAAAGAAGCTCACCCCCACCTTCTAAAGGGTCAAATAGGGACAGACAATAATGGTGGCCCAGCCAGTGACACCCACATCCCAGGAGAAAATAAAAAGTGTTTATTAAATTTTTTTTTTTTTTTTGAGGATTGTTTGTATAGTTTCACAAATTTTATTTACATGGAATAAACCTGTTTGGATACACCATGTAGCCATCATACCCTGAGGTGGGACTTGAACCCAGACAGTTGGTCTGGAGGTAGGGACATGTCACATCATCACACCTGCCTTTTTGCAATTCAGTTAAGGCAGCCAAGGAAGAGAAAGGGATTATTATCTCAATGAGTTAAGCAGATGCTTGGGGTGAATTGATTAATGTTGTGATAGGGTGGATAACAGAGGGCAGCATAAAGCAGGCAGTCTGTGAGTTAATGGAGTCATGTTCCACCTGCCACAAAGGTACGGCAAAATGGGCTAATTAAAAACCTTCTTTGAGTTGAATTGAATTGATCTGAATTTATTGTCACGTGTACTGAGGCACAGCGAAAAGCTTTGTCTTGTGAGAAATATAGGCAGATCACAGAGTTAAGTAGCATAGATAGTAAATAATAGGTAAACAGCGGCAATAACAAAAACACAGGTACGGGCGAATGTTAAGAGTTTGTGAGTCCATTCAGTATTCTAACAACAGTAGGGTAGAAACTGTTGCAAAACCAGCTGGTGCGTGTATGTGTGTGTTTGTGTGTGTGTGTGTGTTCAGGCTTCTGTACCTTCTCCCCAATGGTAGAGGTTGTAGAAAAGCATTGCCAGGGTGGGATGGATCTTTGAGAATGCTGGCGGCCTTTCCTTGACAGCGGGCCTGGGAGATGGATTCTATAGGTGGGACATTGGCCTTTGGGATTGTCCGGGCCAAGTTCACCACTCTCTGTAACCATCTCCGATCTTGAATGGTTCAGTTGCCATACCAGGTAGTGATACATCCAGACAGAATGCTCTCGATGGCGCACCCAGTCAATAATAAGTTCCTTGGTTTTGCCGGCCCTGAGAGCTAGGATGTTTTGAGTGCATAATTTTTCCAGGTCTTCCATCTCCTGTCTGTAGTCGGTTTCGTCACCATCTGAGATTCGAACAACTATGGCGGTATCATCAGTGAACTTGTAAATGGCATTAGTCTGGTATTTGACGATGCAATCATGGGTATACAGTGAGTACAGTAGAGGGCTGAGTACGCACCCCTGGGGGGCTCCAGTGTTGTGTGTTAGTGAGGATGAAATATTGTCCCCAGTTTTCACTGATTGTGGCCTGTGGGTCAGGAAACTGAGGATCCAGTTGCAGAGAGTGGGGCTGAGTCTGAGATCACTAAGTTTAGTAATTAGTCTTGAGGGGTTAATAGTGTTGAAGGCTGAACTGTAGTCAATGGGTAGGATTCTTACAAAGCTGTTCTTGGTGTCAAGATGTTCTAGGGAGGAGTGAAGGGCAAGTGATACGGCATCTGACATGGATCTGTTGGTCCGATAGACAAATTGGAGGGTCAAGAGTAGTGGGGAGGCTGGAGTTGATTATTGTCATGACCAGCCTTTCAAAGCACTTCACAACCACTGAAGTTAGGGTCACTGGGCGGTAGTCATTGAGACATGCCGCATGAGCTTTCTTAGGCACAGGAATGATATTAGCCCTTTTGAAACAGGCCGGGACAGTGGCCTGCTGCAGGGAGAGGTTGAAGATGTCCGAGAAGACCTCTGCCAGTGGATCTGCACATGCTCTGAATGCACAGTCTGGTACTGGTTTGTGGAATGACCTGTAAGACTGAGTATGTAATAAACTTTATCCACAAAAAAAGATGTCTTGCTTTCTGTTTCACCAACTGACTTGTATCTGAATTGATGTTTGGGAACATTTGATAAAACACAGGGTACAGACACTCTCTATCTTAATCTACCCCTTCCCCAGGCAATTCATTCTTGCACAGGATTTCCCAAACCCGTATATCTGCAGCATGGGAGGCTGAAGGGTGACTTTATAGAGATTTACAAATAATGAGAGTCATGACGGACAAGGGCCTTTTCCCCAGGGTGGGAGAGGGTTCAAAAGTAGGGGTCATATTTTAAAGGTGAATGGAGAAAGATTTAAAAAGGAGATGGGGACAACTTTTCCATACAGAGAGTGGTTTGTGTGTGGAATGAACTGTCAGTGGAAGTGATGGATGTGGATACAGTTACAATGTTTAAAAGACATTTGGATAAGTAAATGAATACCAAAGGTTTGGAGGGATTTGAGCCAAGCGCAGGCAGATGGGATTAGTTTGGTTTGGGATTATGATCAGTATGGATTGGTTGGACTGAAGGGTCTGTTTCCACGCTGTATGACTCAATGACTTACACCTTTGAATTTCAATGAACATTTCACTGCCAGCTGAGAATAATGTTTCCTGACCATATGCTTCTGGGTGATTCTCCTGCACGAACATCTTTTCTCCATAAATGATAATTACAAAAAAGATCCCAGATGATTTTCTGTGCAAACTGCTTAAAAATGAACCATCCAAATGCTCCAAACTAAAGCAAAAGTTTCAGAATATTCTCACTGGTTGAAGAAAGTTACTGAGCTTGGTGCAAAATGGGGAACAAAACTGAATGATAAATAAAAAGGAGATAAAATATTGATGATAAAGGTGATAAATAAAATTTTGAAGCAAAATTCTAGGTGAAATTACGAGTTATATTTATAAAATAACCATTGGCTTGAGCAGGTATACCCATGGCAATGTGCCTAAATTCAAACTGCATACAAGTGCAACTTTGTGAACAGAACATAGACCCATCCATGTCTATGTTTGAAGATTCCCACTTACCTTAGATCTATGCCCCTGGTTACTGACCCCTCTGATAATGGAAATAAATGTCTACCTATCCAACAACGCAAAGTGGCCGAGCAGAGTCTCTCTCTCTCTCTCTCCCTCCCTCTCTCTCTTTCTCTCTTTATCTCTCTCTCTATCTCTCTGTTTTTCTCTCTCTCTCTCTCTCTCTTTCTGTCTGTCTGTCTCTCTCTCTCACACACACACACTACTACAGACCCATACACTCACACAAACCCTCTCTCATACACATGCACGCTCTCAAAGACTTGTACCCCTTTACATTCACAGTCACACACATACATACACTCTCTCACAGACACTCATACTCATACACATATAAGTTTGTGGTGTGAATTTGTATTTTCAGAATTATAATTTATTTTGCTCAAAACCTGCATGATTCCATGTAAGATTTTGTAAATCCCTTTTTTAGATTAGAATGCGTCTGAACATTGGAGCACAGACAACCTCACACAGGGCACTCACACCTTCAATGCATTATCTGACATGACGTGGCACCTATTGTTAAAATTCACTTGAGAATGTAACTTTTAAAAAAGGTTCTGGGATTTACATATGAAAGAACTGAAACCAACATGGTCATTCTAAAAGATGAGAGATTAAACAAACAATCCAGGTCTTTTTCAATATACAATTTTAGTTACATCACATTGTAAACTTTTGCTATAAATTCTGTGTCTTACAATTGTGTACTCCACAAACACCTGATGAAGGAGCAGTGCTCTGAAAACTAGTGTTTCCAAATAAACCTGTTGGAGTATAACCTGGTGTTGTGTGATTTTTACCTTTGTACACCCCAGTCCAACACCGGCACCTCCAAATCATACCTATCCACCCAGTCTATGCCCCTAACAATCTTACAAACCTCTATCGGGTCCCCTCTCGACCTTCACTGCTCTGAGGAAAATAACTCCTGTATCTCAGGGGCTTTACTATTTCTGACTGTCTGCCATATAGCACTTTGCCTAATGTCTTACAAAACTCAGGCAGATAACATGCTCTGTACGATCCCCTTCCCCCCATCAACCTTCATTGTTACTTTCACAAAGTATAGAATCCCTACAGTGTGGAAGCAGGCCATTTGACCCATCCCATCCAAAGAGCATCCCACTCACACTCCCTGTAACCCTGTATTTCCCAGGCTAATCCACCCTAACCTGCACATTTTAGGACTGTGGGAGGAGTCCAGAACACCTGGAGAAACTCCACCTAGACTCAGGGAGAACATGCAAACTCCACACAGACTGTCACCTAAAGGTGGAATTGAACCTGTATCCCTCGTGCTGCGAGGTAGTGATGCTAACCACTGAGCCATCGTGCCACCCCAAATATATTAACAAAACATAACCTTTCCTTAATCAAACTGTGCTGACTATCCTGATTAATTTATGACTCTCTAAGTAATAGTTAATCCTAACTCACAATATTGATTCCAGTCATTTGTCCAACTCTGACCAGCCTGACTGACCTTTGATCATGTGCCCTAGCCTTTCACACTTTTTGAATAATGCTACAACAATCACTGACCTCAATCCTCTGACGGATGTTCTGTTGATTGGCACCACATCCATAAGCATCCACTCCCTCCACCACCGACCCTCAGTAGCAGCAGCGCGTACCATCCACAAGATGCACTGCAGAAATTCACCAAAAGTCCTCAGACAGCACCTTCCAAACTTACATCTAGAGGGACAAGTGCAGTAGATACATGGGAACACTCCTCCCTGCAAGTTCCCGTCCAAACCACTCACTGTCTGCCTTGGAAATATATTCTTCACTGTCACTGGGTCAAATTCCTGGAATTCCCTCCCTAAAGGCATTGTGGGTCAACCCACTGCACGTGGATGGCAGCGGTTCAAGAAGGCAGCTCACCCCCCACCTTCTCAAGGGGCAACAAGGGACAGGTAATAAATGCTGACCCAGCCAGTGAGGGAATTAAAAAAGATCAATATGCTATAGGCAGCAATTATCTGCTGGATTTAATTGATCTGAAACAAGGAATTTACAAATACTAAGGTCATTCATTAATTTTTTTTCATTCATGGGATCAATGGCATTTTTGGCTAGCTCAGTATTTATCGCCCATCCCCAATTGCCCAGAGGGCAGTTAGGAGTCACCCACACTGCGTTGAGTCTGGAGTCCCATGTAGGCCAGACCAGGTAGGGATGGCAGTTTGCTTCCCTAAAGGAGATTAATGAATCCAAAATTGTTTTCAGTTTAACTTGTTGACGTTCCAGTAGGCATTGAGACAAGGTCCTTAAAAAACAGTCACGATTTGGAGATGCCAGTGTTGGACTGGGGTGTACAAAATTAAAAACCACACACCAGGTTTTAGTCCAACAGGTTTAATTGGAAGCACTAGCTTTCGGAGCGCTGCTCCTTCATAGGTGGTTGTGGAGATTAAGATTGTAAGACACAGAAATTATAGCAAAAATTTACAGCGTGATGTAACTGAAATTATATATTGAAAAAGACCTGGATTGTCTGTTGGACTATAACTTGGTGTTGTATGATTTTTAACTTAAAAAACAGAGAACAGAAAGTATAGGTTTGTGAGCTCTCTAGTCAAGATCAACATCAGAACAAAAACAGGAAGGTCAGAAATCACACACCAGGTTACACACCAACAGGTTTATTTAAAATCACAAGCATTCGGAGCGCTACCCCTTAGTCAGATGAGGTGTTGTGATATAACCTGATAACCTGGTGTCCTGTGACTTCTGACCTTGTCTACCCCAATCCAATGCCAACTCCACATCACAAAAACTGCGAGTGGTGGAGAAACTCGGCAGATCTGGCAGCATTTGTGAACGAAACTCAGAAGAAGTCATTTCAGACTTTGCAAACACTCAGCCCGTTTCTCTCTCTCTCCAGACCCACAGAGTTTCTCCGGCAATTTGTTTTTATTTCAGATTTCCAGCATCAGCAGTGTGTTTATTCCGTTTTATTTCACATCAGATCAGCTAGTTCGGTCAAAAGCATGATGCATTCTTCAGTAAAGTGTAACTGTTTGTCTCAGTGAGGGGAGCAGTGATCTGGTCTAACTCCCCCTGGTCTCCGTATGATGTGAGAGAAGCCCCTGCCCTTGGATTAGCGCAGCCCGCGGTTCCCACACGGACCTACCTGTGGACAGACCCACTGTCCGGGCACTACCGCCTCCTGCTGGGAATGACCGCATCCCGGGGCTCACTTGGACAGAAAACAGCGGGGCCCCTGCACCCCTCTGGGAGGGGGACACTCAGAGAGACGGATGAGGAAAGGATAAATACAAAGTGAAGGAGGGAGAAAAGCAGATTGAGACAGAGAGGGAAATACAGACAGAGAGAGGGAAATATAGACAGAGAGAGAGAAATACAGACAAAGAATACAGACAGAGAGGGAGCGAAACAGAGTGACAGAGATAGAGTGAGAAATATAAACTGAAGAAGAGAGAACTATAAAGGGAGGAATGGAGAGACAATTACAAAGTGTAATGAGAGAGAGAGAGCCTTGCTGTCAGATGTGCTGAGACCCGGTTTGGTGGGTGTCTCTGGGAAAGGAGCTGACTGTCAATGGATGAAGTTTAATCTCAAATCAAAGTTGCACCCTGACCAACATCAGGAGCTGCCTGCTGTCAGTGAACGAAAACAGCAGATTTATATTTAAATCTGACCTTTTTAATTAAAGAAAAAGCCAACACACCAACAAACACCGGACAGCAGTGGCTCCGCCCCACTGTACACTCAATGAGTTTTGTTCCTATCGCAACCTGTTTCTAAAACACAAACTTGAACCACAACAATCCTCTCTAATTTACAGGGAGCTGGGCTTTTCAAAACAGTCGCGTGGCATTAAAAATATAAAACGAAACAGATATTAACGATTCCTTTCACCCCATGGTCTTTATTAACGACAGCCATAACTATAACAACCAGAGTAAGTTAAAACGCTTTTTAAAAAATTTGGTGTGGGTGGAAGTGAGTGTGCTTGGGGGCTAGGAGGGCAGATTGCTGCTGGTGTGTCTGATATCATTGACCTCCTGGGTACCAGAGTGCCTGAGTCTGGAAGGTACTGTGAAGGATCTTTGGTAAATCCCTACAGTATATCTTGTAGATAATACACACTGCTGCTACTGACAGTCCGTGCTGGAGGATGGGGATGTTGGAGGTGGTACGGATCAAGTGGGCTGCTTTATCCTGGATGGTGCCAAGTTTCTTGAGTGTTTTTGGAGCTGAACCCATCCAGGCAGGTGAGGAGTATTCCATCAGACTCCCACTTGTGCCCTGACCATGGTGGACACGCTTTGGGGAGTCAGGAGGAGAGTTACTGACTACAGAATTCCTGGCCTCTGACCTGCTGTATTTATACGACAAATCCCGTTGAGGTTTTGGCCAATAGTAACCCCAGGATGTTGACAGTGGAGGATTTGATGGGGGTAACACCATGGAATGTCAAGGGGCAGTGGTTAGATTAGATTAGATTCCCTACGGTATGGAAACAGGCCCTTCAGCCCAACCAGTACATACCAACCCTCTGAAGAGCAACCCACCCAGATCCATTCCCCTACCCAATAATTTATCCCTAACAAATGCACCTAACACAATGGGCAATTTAACGTAGCCAATTCACCTAACCTACACATTTTTGGACTGTGGGAGGGGAAACCGGAGGAAACCCACGCAGACACAGGGAGAATGTGCAAACTCCACACAGACAGTCGCCTAAGGCTGGAATTGAACTCGGGTCCCTGGTGCTGTGAGGCAGCAGTGCTAACCACTGTGCCACCCCGAGATCGGCTAGATTGTCTCTTATTGGTGTTGGTAATTGCTTGGCATTGTGTTACTTACTACTTGTCAGCCCAAGCCTGGATATTGTCCAGATATTGTTGCATTTGAGCATGGACTGTTACAGTATCTGAGGAGTCACGAATGGTGCTGAACATTGTGCAAACATCAGTGAACACCCCCACTTCGGACCTTATGATGGAGGGAAGGTCATTGATGAAGAAACTGAAGATATTTGGGCCTGGGACACTACGCTGAGGAACTCCTGCAGAGATGTCCTGGAGGTGAGATGACTGACCTCCAACAACCACGTCCATCTTCCTGTGTGCCACGTATGTCTCCAACCAGCAGAGAGCTTTCCCTCTGCTTCCCATTGATTCCAGTTTTGTCAGGGCTCCTTGATGCCACACTTGGTCGAATGCAGCCTTGATGTCAAGGGCTGTCACTCTCACCTCGTCTCTGGAATTCAGCTCCTTTGTCCATGTTTGGACCAAAGCTGTAATGAGGTCAGGAGCTGAGTGACCCGAGCAATGGTGACCCCTTCATTGAGGATGAGGGTCTCTGCTTCTCATTAAATAGGAGGTTGGTGGGTGGGGGTGGATGATTACAGATTGTTAATTTCTGTATTTAAGGTAAGGTTGTCTAAATAACACTAGAAACACTCTAGGAGTTAGACCATTGAATCAAACAGTAATGTTGGGCCAAATGGCCAAATTCAGCTCCTTTATCTTATGGTTTTACTTTGTGCCTTTGTGCTTCTTTCCAGTAAAGATTAGGGAGGAACAAGAAGAATGAAGAAAATGAAAAAGAGTAAGAGTGAAAAGAAACAAAATGTTCACATCATAATTGAAAAGTTTTTGAAAAGTTACAGACGGCACTGTACTCAGACTTCCAGCACTATCAGCCCAATGCTGATGGAAAACCTGCAGAAATGCATTGAAAATGAACGTATGCTTACAAAGGTAACCCACATGTATTTTTAGTTTTACAATTTCATTATTCATCAAGAAACTCTAGTGATTCAACTGATCCTCCCAAATTCTGGCTGCAGTTGAAAAGTAAAGTTAATATCGTCCCATTCTTTCAGAGAGACAACTGGTGGTGGTTTAAACTAAGGGTCACCATGGTAACTGCAGCTGGTGTGGGAATTGAAGCCATGTTATTGGCACCACTCTGCATCTCAAACCAGCTGTCGGTTTTTTTATTTAATTCACAGGATGAGGGTTTCACTGGCTAGACCAGCATTTATTGCCCATCACTATTTGCCTTGAGGATCAACCACATTGCTGTGGGTCTGGAGTCACGTGTAGGCCAGACCAGGTAAGGATGGTAAAGTTTCCTTCCCTAAAGGACATTAGTGAACCAGATGGGTTTTTCCTCAACAATTGACAATGGTTTTCATTGGACACTTTATTGAAATTATACCGATTGCCATGGTGGGATTTATGGTGACTCAGTGGTTAGCCCTACAGACTCACAGCACCAGGCACAGGGTTCAACTCCAGTCTCTGGCGACTGTCTGTGTGGAGTTTGTACATTCTGTGTGGGCTTTCTCTGGGTGCTCTGGTTTCCTCCCAGACTCCAAAGATGTGCAGCTTAGGTGAATTGTCTGTGCTAAATTGCCCATAGTGTCATGGGGATGTATAGGTTAGGTGGGTAAATGTAGGGGAATGGGTTTGAGTGGGATATTCCTTGGACAGTCGGTGTGGACATGTTGGGCTGAAGGGTCTGTCTTCACACAGTAGGGATTCTAATTCTAAAGATTAGAGTGGTGCTGGAAATGCACAACAGGTCAGGCAGCATCCGAGGAGCAGGGAAATTGATGTTTTAGCCCTGATGAAGGGCTCCTGCCTGAAACATTGATTTTCCTGCTCCTCGGATGCTGCCTGACCTGCTGTGCATTTCCAGCACCACTCTAATCTTGACTGTAACCTCCAGCATCTGCAGTGCTCACTTTCGCCTATTCTAATTCTAAACCCAGGTCCCCAGAATATTACTGGGTCTCTGGATTAACAGTGCAGCGATAATTCCACCAGACCATTGCATCCCCAAACATGAGCTGGCCAACTCCATGTTGGAAAGTATAAAGCAGTTGAAGGCCAATTGACAAAATGAGATACCTTGCTGTAAAAGATGTGGCAAAATGTCAGCTTCTGCAGAGAAAGTAAGTTGCTTAAAACTTCTAGTATTATCAGATGGAAGGCCATAAAAGTTAAAGGACTCAATTCTCCCCTCAGGGAGAGGACATGAAAGTCAGGGCTGATTCTAGTCCCCAACCCTATCACCCAGGACAGCTGCCACCTGTCTGGATTTCAAGGAGGCAGCATCCCTATTGGGTTGGTGGGCCAATCAGTACCCTGCCACCTCGAGGGGATTTAGAATTAGTTTTCCTGTCAAATGTCCTCACGTGATACAGTGAATCAAATCACAGCTTATGGTGCCATCTTAGGTCCAAAGGTCCCTAAGGTCCAGATTCTTGAGTACACATTCTTAGGAAACATAAAGTTAGAAAAATAAAGAAAAGAAACATTCAGAATTATAGACCTTCATGGCATCTTCAGGTGCAAAGTACAAAGTCATAGAAATAAATGAGGAAAATAAAAAATAACAACTTCAAAATAACAGTTCTTCCAACCCAGACCCCACCATCCCCTCACCCCCAGACCCCACCATCCCCTCACCCCCAGACCCCACCGTCCCCTCACCCCCATACCCCACCATCCTCTCACCCCAGTCCACACCATCCTCACCCCTAGACCACACCATCCCCTCACCCCCAGACCCCACCATCCCCTCACCCCCAGACCCCACCGTCCCCTCACCCCCAAACCCCACCATCCTCTCACCCCCAGTCCACACCATCCTCACCCCTAGACCACACCATCCCCTCACCCCCAGACCCCACCGTCCCCTCACCCCCGACCCCATGATTCCCTCACCCCCAGACCCCACCATCCCCTCACCCCCAGACCCCACCGTCCCCTCACCCCCATACCCCACCATCCTCTCACCCCCAGTCCACACCATCCTCACCCCTAGACCACACCATCCCCTCACCCCCAGACCCCACCGTCCCCTCACCCCCGACCCCATGATTCCCTCACCCCCAGACACCACCATCCCCTCACCACCAGACTCCACCAACCTCACCCCTATACCCCACCGTTCCTCCACCCCCAGACACCACCGTCCTCTCATCCCCAGATCTCAACATCCCCTCACCCCCAGACCCCACCATCCTCACCTCCCGATCACACCGTCCCCTCACCCCCGACCCCATGATTCCCTCACCCCCAGACACCACCGTCCCCTCACCACCAGACTCCACCAACCTCACCCCTATACCCCACCGTCCCTCCACCCCCAGACACCACCGTCCTCTCATCCCCAGATCTCAACATCCCCTCACCCCCAGACCCCACCATCCTCACCTCCCGATCACACCGTCCCCTCACCCCCAGACTCTACCGTCCCCTCACCCCCAGACACCACCGTCCTCTCAGCCCCAGACCTCAACATCCCCTCACCCCCAGACCCCACAGTCCCCTCACCCCCGACTCCATGATTCCCTCATCCCCAGACCCCACCGTCCTCACCCCCAAACCCCACCGTCCCCTCAGCCCCAGACCCCACCCTCCCCTCACCCCCACACTACACCATCCCCTCACCCCCACACCACCGTCCTCACCTCCTGATCACACCGTCCCCTCACCCCCAGACTCCACCATCCCCTCATCCGCAGACCCCACCGCCCTCACCCCCAGACCATGCCATCCTCACCTCTAGACCACACCATCCCCTCACCCCCAGACCCCATCATTCCCTCACCCCCAGACCCCACCGTCCCCTCACCCACAGACCCCACTGTCCCCTCACCCTCAGACCCCACCGTTCGCTCACCCCCAGACCCCACCGTCCCCTCACCCACAGACCCCAACATCCCCTCACCCCCAGACCCACCGTTCCCGCACCCCAGACCCTACTGTCCCCTCACCCCCAGACCCCACCATCCCCTCACCCCCCAGATCCCACCGTCCCCTCACCCCCAGACCCCACCATTCCCTCACTCCCCAGATCCCACTGTCCCCTCACCCCCAGATCCCACTGCTCCCTCACCCCCAGACCCCACCATCCCCACACCCCCCAGACCATGCTAGGCTTCTCTTCACCTCGAGGCTGGGAGTGCAAGGAGGTAAGAAGAAAAAGAAAAAAACCATGAAAAGAGAAATAAATTGAAAGAAATGCAGAGTGGATGAGCTCCAGCTGAGGTGTCAGATTCTGTCACCATCTGGGAGAAAGTGAGGACTGCAGATGCTGGAGATCAGAGCTTAAAATTGTGTTGCTGGAAAAGCGCAGCACGCCTGTTCCTTTGATGCTGCCTGGCCTGCTGCGCTTTTCCAGCAACACATTTTTAAGCTCTGTCACCATCTGGGATTGAGTTGGACAATCAGCCATGATGTTATTGAATGGTGCAGCAGGTTTGAAGGGCTGAATGGCCTACTCCTCCTAGTTTCAGTTGTTCGATCGTTCAGTGGGACAGCAGCATGTGATGGAGTAAATAACCGAGAGGACACAAGGACAACTTTTCACCAACTTCAACTTCCAGGCCCCTTGGTATGGATGACATGGGAGTGGGCTGGGCTCTGTGTTGGTGAATCCTCCTGTGGCCTTTGGCTGCTCTGAACCCACTCGGGCAGCTGCGGGGTCCCTGTAGGTCTCCCAGACCGTGACCCCACCTCCTGGCAGTAACCTACACCCCATACCCCCCCCTAACACTAGAGAATCCTCCTTCTGTCCTGCTGAGTGAGACTGTTTGTGAATCTATTGACTCGGAAAGGCAGATACCCACATTGCATGAATGAATAAAAATAAAACATTGTAGATATTTCAGTCCATCATACAATCACTATTCATTACAAACAGATTGCTAGTGGTGCTCAGGAAATGTTGGAACACACACCTGATCCAGTCTTAATTTATTTATAATTCCCTTTCTATGATTTAAGATACAAGATGAAGCAGATTAGAAGTTGCTGTCTGGTATTTGAGTGTGAGGTTAGTTGCTGAAACGTGGCAGAGGAGTAAGTTCTCGAACTAGAATTGGGTTCTAGGATCTAGCAGGGCCATTACAGAGGTACTGAGGCTTTGCAATGGAGGGTTTGGTCCTGGATAACGAAGCTTCATTTTAAAAGATTTGAAGATTCTCTTTGGATTAAGCTGAGGTGGCGGGCATTTCTCAGTTACATATACATACAATAAGACTCTCCTGGAGCAGTGATCTTACACATGCCTGCCTAGTTCACAGATACCTTGCTGATTTTGGTTTACAGGATCTCATTGGCAGCTTGACCCTCACCACCATATTGCCTGACACACACTCCGACCCCTTCCCCCAACCCCAGCAATGCTGCTATTCTCACCAAACCTGGCTGGAAATCCGTATTGAAGCATTCACCCCAGGCATTTCAGGGCACGAGTCTTGTTGGGAAGGGTACTTCTGGCTCTGGCTGTTATGCTGTCCAGGAAATCCCCAAAACCATCTGGTAGTGTTGTTTCTCACCCAGCTGCCATTTGTTTCAACTACTGCAGTAGCCTTCAGGGAGAGTAGAAATAATCCCAGCATTTGGTTACTGATTATACCTACGATGACAAAGCAAGGACATTCTTAAGACAAACTAGGAGAAAGTGAGGACTGCAGATGCTGGAGATCAGAGCTGAAAAATGTGTTGCTGGAAAAGCGCAGCAGGTCAGACAGCATCCAAGGATCAGGGGAATCGATGTTTTGGGCATAAGCCCTTCTTCAGGAAGAAAGGCTTATGCCTGAAATGTCGATTCTCCTGCTCCTTGGATGCTGCCTGACCTGCTGCGCTTTTCCAACAACACATTTTTCAATTCTTAAGACAAAGACAATCTACTTAATCACACAAGGTGTTTAATTTTGACATCTAATTACTAAAACATGACTGGACACCTCGGCAATGTTTAGCAGGAAGGAAATCACCAGGAAATATTGATCCTCAACATCTTCCTGATGCTTCCGAGAATACTCTCAGAGAGTTGTGCTTTTCAGTTGCCGATGAAAGCCATTGGTCCCTTGTGTCCTGCTGTTTATCTCTCGATCCTTCTGAAACACTTCCAGCTTTGTTCCCTTTCATCCCACAATTGAGAAAAAGCCTGTTCAGGCGAGATCTATTTAATATTTCCCCATCAAGACCAATGGATCATTGCAAGGGCATAAAATGCTGCAGACACTTGCTGGATAAGTGAAGATTGCTGTGGTTGATGTGAACAGTCGGACAGGCTTCATGGGCTTCTCCTGCATATACATGCATCCTGCAAGTACAAATTCATGAAATTGATTGCTTGCCAACAGGTTACACTTTGGAAACGTTGGTGCGTGCAAACTATGCTTGGCAGGCCCAAATTGTGAATGCTGGGAACAAAACATACATTTAATGCCAAATAGGAAGCAAAATGCAAAACATATGATGGAGCAGATGCTCAGAACATGTTACACAAAGAACCCTAAGGAATGGGAAAATCTGACATGCAAAGTCTTCTTGATCGCAAGAAGCTAACTAAAAAAATTGACAACATTTAGTGTGTCAGTTGAGAGCGTGAAACTATTACAATATGAATTTTGCTAAAATGACAGGCATGTTGCCAAAACTTTGTGTCTTGCACTGATTAGAACAAATGCAAGAATGCCGAATTTTAAGTGACCACAACAATTTATGCTACTGGAGGAAAGGGTCTCAATAAGTTGATTCTGAATAGCTGAGGCTTTGCGATGGCTAAAGCAATGGGGAACTGTAGACTCTCCAGTCTCCCAGGCAATTTGAGAAATGTGCAAGGTTTTGTCCACCAAGAACAGACCCTTGTATACTTTTGCATGTGCCTTTCACCAAACACAAATGGACCATGTTAAAAGTTCTATAATTTAAGTTCTTAAATTTGTTATTCATACAACATTGAACATTACAGCACATTACAGGCCCTTCGGACCTAGATGCTGTTCTGACCTGTGGAACCAATCTGAAGCCCATCTATTATACACTATTCATTTTCATCCATTTGTTTATCCAATGATCATTTAATGCCATTAAAGTTGCAGACAGTGCATTCCACAAAACTACCTCTGACATCTGTCCTATATCTATTGACCCTCAATTTAAAACTATGTCCCCACGTGCTAGCCATCACCATCTGAGGAAAAAAGCTCTCACTCTATCTAACCCTCTGATTATCTTATATGTCTCAATTAAGTCACTTCTTAACCTTTGTCTATCTAACGAAAACAGCCTCACGTCCCTCAGCGTTTCCTCATAAGAACTTCCCTCCATACCAGACAACATCCTAATAAATCTCCTCTGCACCCTTTCCAAAGCTTCCACATCCTTCCAATAACGCAGTGACCAGAACTGTACACAATACTCCAAGTGCAACCGCATCAGAGTTATGTCCAGCTGCAACATGTCCTTATGGCTCTGAAGCCCAATCCCTCTGCCAATAAAAGCCAACAAAATAATACATTGTGTATCTTTTTAACAACCCTGTCTACCTGGGTGACAACATCCAGGGATCTGTGTATATGGACACCGAGATCTCTCTGCACATCTACACTACCAAGAATCTTACCATCAGCCCAGTACTCTTTATTCCTGTTGCTCCTTCCCAAAGTTAAACTCCATATGCCACCTCTCAGCCCAGGTCTGCAGCCTATCTCTGTCCCTCTGTAACCTGTAACATCCTTCAGCACTATCCACAACTCGACCGACCTTAGTGTCATTCAAAAATTTACTAACTCATCCTCTACTCCCTCATCTTGGTTGTTTATAAAAATGACAAACAGCAGTGGCCCCAAAACAGATTCTTGTGGTACCCAGCTAGTAACTGAACTCCTGGATGAACATTTCCCATCAACCACCACCATCTGTCGTCTTTCAGCTAGCCAACCTCTGATCCAAAACACTAAATTACCCTCAATCCCATGCTTCCATTTTTCGGGCAATAGCCTACCATGGGGAATGTTATCAAATGCCTTACTGAAATCCATATACACCACATCAACCGCATTACCCTCATCCACCTGTTTGGTCACCAACTCAAAAAACTCAATAAGGTTTGTGAGGCACGACCTATCCTTCACAAAACTGCATTGGCTATCCCTAATCAACTTACTCCTTTCTAGATGATTATAAATCGTATCTCTTATAACATTTACCAGCACTTTACTCGCAACCAAAGTAAGGCTCACTGGTCTATGATTGATTTGGTCTATGATTATCAGAGTTGTCTCTATTCCCCTTCTTGAACAAGGGAACAACATTTTCTATCCTCCAGTCTTCTGGCACTATTTCTGTAGACAATGATGACATAAAGATCAAAGCCAAAGGGTCAACAATCTCCTCCCTGGCTTCCCAGAGAATCCTGGGATAAATCCCATCTGGCCCAGGGGCCCTATCTATTTTCACACTTTCCAGAATTGCTAACACCTCCTCCTTGTGAACCTCAATCCCATCCAGTCTAGTAGCCTGTATCTCAGTATTTCTCTCGACAACATTGTTTTTTTCCTGTGTGAATAGTGACGAAAAATATTCATTTAGCACTTTCCCATCTCCTCGGACTCCATGCACAACCTCCCACTTCTGTCCTCAATTGGCCATAATCTTTCTCTCATCATTCTTTTATTCCTGACGTACCTATAGAAAGCTTTAGGGTTTTCCTTGATTCGATCTGCCAACGACGTCTCATGTCCCCTCCTGGCTCTTCTTAGCTCTCTCTTTAGGTCCTTCCTGGCTAGCTTGTAACTCTCAAGCACCCTAACTGAGCCTTCACGTCTCATTCTAACATAAACCTTCTTCTTCCTCTTGTCAAGAGATTCAACTTCTTTCGTAAACTCCAGCTCCCTTGACCACTTCCTCCCTGCCTGACAGGTACATACTTATCAAGGACATGCAGTAGCTGTTCCTTGAATAAGCTCCACATTTCAATTGTGCCCATCCCCTGCAGTTTCCTTCTCCATCCTGAACATCAAAAATCTTGCCTTTCCCCCATGTATAATTCTTGCCCTGTGGTATATACCTATCCCTTTCCATCACTAAAGTAAACATACGAATTGTGGTCACTATCACCAAAGTGCTCACCTACCTCCAAATCTAACACCTGGCTGGGTTCATTACCCAGTACCAAATCCAATGTGGCCTCGCCCCTTGTTGGTCTGTCTACATACTGTGTCAGGAAACCCTCCTGTACACATTGGACAAAAACTGACCCATCTAAAGTACTCAAACTGTAGTATTTCCAGTCAATTTTTGTTAAAGACCCCCATGGCAATTACCCTGGTACTCTTGCTCCTGTCCAGAACCATCTTTGCTCTCCTTTCCTTGTTGCACAAGCAACAAACCAGGGATAACAGCTCTGTCTGTTCTAGCTCTAAGCTTCCACCCTAGCTCCCTGAATTTCTGCCTTAAATCCCCGTCCCTATTCCTACCTATGTCGTTGGTGCCTATGTGGACCACAACTTGGGTCTGGTCCCCCTCCCCCTTAAGGATCCCAAAAATATGATCCTAGACATCACGAACCCTGGCATCTGTGAGGCAACACACCAACAGCGAGTCTCTCCCGTTCCCACAAAGCCTCCTATCTGTCCCCCTAATTGTGGAGTCCCCAATGACTAATGCTCTGCTCCAGTTCCCCCCCCCTTCTGAGGAACAGGGACAGACTCTGTGCCAGAGACCTGTGCCCCATGGCTTACCCCTAGTAATTTGTAACCCCCAACAGTATCCAAAACAGTATACTTGTTGTTGAGGGGAATGACCACAGGGGGTCCCTGCACTGCCGGCCCGTTCCTTTTCTGGCCCCTGACATTTTTTTAAATTCATTCCCAGGATGTCTTTGGCTGGGCCAGCATTTATTGCCCATCCCTAATTGCCCAGAGGGTATTGCAGTGGGTCTGGAGTCACATGTAGACCAGACCAGGTAAGGATAGCAGTATCCTTCCCTAAAGGACATCAGTGAACCAGATAGGTTTTTCCAACAATCAACAATGGTTACATGGTCATTGGTAGAGTCTTAATTCCAGATATTTTTATTGAATTCAAATTCCATTGCCTGCCGCGGCGGGATTCGAACCTGGGTCCCCAGCAGATTATCTACATCTCTGAAATAATAGTCCAGTCATAATACCACTAGGCCATCGCCTCCCCCATTTGCAGGCTCTCTGTTAATGTAAATGTTATTTGGAGTAAGTGCTAGTCGAAGTTACTGTAACAATACTTTCTGGTTGCTTTCTAGTTTATACTTGCATGTCCTGAGGCATCTGAAGTTGATTTGCCAGCAGTCACTTTGCAGCCATTGCTAATGACAATCCGAGATGAACGGTACATGTATGGGAAAGAATTGTGTGTCTGGCACATTACTCTGAACAATGAGGATGTGGCCAATTTAGTAAGTAACTTTGATGACACCTCAAGACTAAATGGAACATATGGTTTCAAGTAAGGATCTTATTAAGCTGTGTTTCAGATAATATTGTAAGGTTAAATGTTTACATATGTAATACAATCAAATCCTCTCCCTGGAGAATGGTACCTAACGCAGAAGTGTCACAGTAATCAATCACCAAGTGACAGGGCTACCTTCACAGTTCCACTGTTATTTCTTCATGCCAGAATATAAATTATTTTGTGGCAAAGCCAATGAACATGGGGAGAGTAATGGAAAGGGCACAAGTTAAAATGATATGTGAAGGTGTCATGGTGTCATCACTTTGACTGGGTCTGTGGGATCTTAGCACTTATATGTGAATTTTAACTTTTTTAAAAACTTTAGATTTAATTACCTCCTGATTGAATTAAAAATCCAATTATTCTGTCCTCCGTTTTGCATCTCTGAGTAGTGGAAATAATTATTACCAAATGACCCAGAATTCCTTCTCACTGGCCAGAAACTCCAGTTTCCTTGCTGACATTTTGCAATGAACTGGAGTCCTCACTGAAATCTCCACTTGTTAAGCTTCCCTTTATTCATTCATGAAATAGAAACATCATTCTCAATGTCAACATTTGCAGCCCAGAACAACTGTCTGTGAGAAAGTGGTGGAGAGATTTCTTCTTGAATTGCTGTAGTCGATGTGGTGTTGGTGCACCCACAGCGCTATTGCAGTGGGGCTGGTAATGGACAGGGATTTCCAAGATGCTGCCCCAGTGACAATAAAGAGTTTGGTGATATACTTACAATCGTGTGGAAATAGTGTGTGACCTGGAGGAAGCCTTGGAGGTGATAGTGTTCCCATTCATCCACCACCCTTTTTTTTCATTCATTCACAGGATGAGGGCATCACTGGCCATGCCAGTATTTATTATCCATCCTTAATTACCCAGAGGGCAGTTAAGAGTCAACCACATTGCTGTGGGCCTGGAGTCACATGTCAGCCAGACCCCAGGTGAGGATGGTAATTTCCTTGCCTAAAGGACATTTGTGAACCAGATGGGTCTTTCAGACAATTAACAATTGAAAAGGATCCCTAGAACATTACCTGGGTCTCTGGGTTAACAGCTGAATGATAATACCACTAGGCCATTGCCTTCCTATTGGGTACAAGCGGTTGCAGGTTTGAAAGGTGAGGTCAAAGGGGTCTTGGTGTGTAGGTGCAGTGTATCTTATAAGTGGCCCATATTGTGGCTACAGTGCACAACTGACAGAGGGAGTCAATGTTTAAAGTATTGGATGGCTGTTCTGTTGGCTAAACAGTCTGTTTTGTTTTTTGGATAATTTTAAGCTGAAATGTTGTTGAAGTTTTACTGATGCAGGCAAGTGGAGAGAATTCTTGATTTATGCCACGTGGATGGTGGTTAGGCTTTGAGGATTCAGGAGATGAGTTACTTGTTGCAACTTCTGATCTGCTGCTCCAGTCCCAGTATTTAGGTGGATGACCTGGTTCAGTCTCTGGTCAATGAGAACCCCCAGGATCATAATAGTGGGGGATCAGCAATGGTAACGCAGTTGAATAGTTAGATTCTTTCTTGCTGGAGAAGACACTTGTGTGTCTCAAATGTTACTTTCTCATAATCAACTTGATAATCAGGTTTCCATCAGATAAGTGGAGCTGCAAAATAAAAATCTTAAACTTCAGTCCAGTAATCATGAACAAAATGATAACTGATTTTTGTTTGCATGTGCATGTGGTCAAAGTAAATAATTAAGTCCCCCGATCTTTCTTTTAAGAAATGAACACAATTTGCTGTCAGCCACAGCTAAAGTAAAGGACGAGCACAATTATTGGAAGAAACTGGAACTGAAAATGGCACTATGTTCCTTGGGAGGGGAAAATGTAGGAGCAGAAACTTTGCCAAAAAGATTAAGTGCCAAGCTTACCAAGAGAAAAGACAGAATTGGTAGGAGGAGCTGATATCACATAATTCTTTCACACAGCAATGGGAGTAGGTATTGGTTCAGTAAACCTGCTCCAAACTGCTTCCAATGCTGTGACGTTCTTCCTTAAATTAAGTGATCAAAACTGTGTACATTACTCCTGATCTGGTCTCACCAATGCTCTGGAGAAAGGAAGCCTCCCTACTTTTAAATTCAATGCACTGTGTTCAATTACAACAAGTGACAACATTCCTTCCTGATTACTGACTGTACCTATAGCCTGATCCCCTGTGATCGGTTTGCTCTCTGCATCTCAGAGCTTTGGAACCACTCACCTTTTAGCTAAGATGCTGCTTTTGATTACTCGTACCAAAGTGGACAATTTCAACATTTTCCTATATCAGACTCCGTTTGCCAACACACTCACCATTATTCATTTGCGGTTTCCTTATATCCTCTTGACAATTAACTTTCCTACTAATCTTGGTGTCATCAGGAAAATTAGCTACCTTACTTTTGCACCCTTCATACAATTAACCTTTATAAGTTGTGCCACATGATTGCTTCCATATTCTTATGCACGAGGCAAATACCATCTGCAAAATCTCCTGGTCCTCCAGTGGACCAGGCAATGTCTATTTTGATGCTAGAGGGATGTCAAAATCACAAAATGCTGTCAAAAATTATATCTTTTTTGGTTCTGTACTTTTGATTTTCCTTAATGCAGGTTTCTTATTATATTCCCTGCCTTGTACTTTTCATGGTAGCTGGATTCTCAAGGAATCTGATGAGTTCAGGATCCAATAATGACTCATGCTATGAAAGGATTTTCAAAATTGGTCCCCTCTTCTTTATGTTAAAAAGTATGCAGATTCTTCATTGTACTGAAGATGAGAAGAAAAGCTATAATTGATTACAAAGAGAACTCCCGCAGGAGATCACACAGAGTCACAGTGTCATAGAGGTATACAGCATGGAAACAGATCCTTCAATCCAACTCATCCATGCCAACCAGATATCCCAACCCGATCTAATCCCATTTGCCAGCACTTGGCCCATATCCCCCTAAACCCTTCCTATTCATGTAACCATCCTGATGACTTTTAAATGTTGTAATTGTACCAGTCTCCACCACTTCCTCTGGCAGCTCATTCCATACATCACCACCCTCTACGTGAAAAAGTTGCCCCTTAGGTCTCTTTTATATCTTTCCCCTCTCACCCTAAACCTATGCCCTCTAGTTCTAGACTCCCACACCCCAGGGAAAAGACATTGTCTATCTACCTTATCCATGCCCCTCATGATTTTATAAACCTCTATGCGGTCACCCATTAGCCTCCGATGCTCCAGGGGAAATAGTCCCAGCCTATTCAGCCTCTCCCTAAAGCTCAAATCCTCTGTCCCTGGCAACATCCTTGTAAATCTTTCCTGCACTCTTTCAAGTTTCACAACATCCTTCCCATAGCAGGGAAACCAGACATCTTCATAGAAGCATAAAATAAGGAGCAGGAATAGGCCATTCGGCCCTTTGAGCCTGCTCTGCCATTCAACATGATCATGGCTGATCTTCCAACTCAGTCTGTGACTTTCTCCCTGTATCCTTTGATCATTTTAGCCCTAAGAACTAAAACGTTCTTGAAAACATTCAATATTTTTGCCTCAGCCTCTTTCTGTGGTGGTGAATTCCATGGGCTCCCCACTCTCTGGGTGAAGACATTTCTCCTCACCTCAGTCAGAAATGGCCAACCCCGTATGGTCAGACTGTGACCCCTGGTTCTGGTCCCCTGGTCATCGGGAGCATCCTTCCTGTGTTTACTTGGGCTATGCTGGTGTGGGAGTAGCAGATGTTGGTTACTCTAACCATCATGAGCGTGGTCCAAGCTCAGTGAACCCAACATTCTTTCTTTGTCTCTCACTTTCAGATGCTTGCATTAACTGTGGATCTTTTTAACATTAAAGGGAGCCCTGAACCATATATTCATACCTTTTAATTAATTAAAATAATTTTCTCTCACTCTTATCGAGGGAATTCTGTAACCTTTATATGTTTTCCTACGCTGTGTGTCTGATCAGAAAAACCCGACCCAGTATCTTAAGTTCAACAAACTCTCAGTGTGCCTTTTTCCCTGTCTAGGCATTGGTCCTTGAACTCCGTGGACGAACGTCATATCCATTTTCCAAAATTGAGCTGTTGGATTGTGGGATAGATACATGGTCAATAGAACGACTCGGGAAAGCAGTCAACGTCAGCGCACTGACCAACATCGTTCTGGATTTCAATGAGTAAGTAAAGTGGTCCGCTGGTCAGGACCTATTTTTAATTTCAAGGTACAAGCCATAATCATTCTGGTTAAACAGTGACTGTCACAAGGTCAGAATCCTGGAGCATCATCAGCAACAATACTCTGAGTGAGACTGCACTGTGTGAACTGCAATGGTTTAAGAAAGAAGATCAGCGTCACTCACCTGAGGGCGATTAGGAATGGGCAATAAATGCTGATCTTTCCAGCGACATTTCCAGCCCTCGAAGGGAATAAAACTATTCTCATGTGCCCTATTCCCTAAGCCCTTGGTTCCCTGAGCCTCTGGGGGTTGGTTAGCTCATTTGGCTGGATGCCTAGCTTGTGACAGAGAGCACTACTAACAGTGTGGGTTTGATTCCTACGACTGAGGTTACCATGACAACCTTGCCCCTCCTCTGAGGCCTGCTGACCCTCTGGTTAAGACACCGCCTGGTGGTTGAGGGTTGCTTCCCTTACTGGAGGGCTGTCACCAGCAGTGTTCCGGAGGGAGCAGTACTAGGTCCACTTTTGTTTGTCATCTACAGGTAGACAACCCATTATCCAAAATCCCGAAATCCAAAAAGCTTCAAAGTCCAAAGGTTTTTTTTGTGAAGTTTTATTCTCATTAACAAGGTTGTTTGGTGTGCAAACGTCGACACCCACTTGATGCGTGTCACTCAGATGTGGGGGGGGGGGGCCTGGTGCAGCATTGGCAGGCCTCAATTCTCTCTCAAGGCCTGTTTTACTCACAGTAAGTCTATTCTTTGGAAAGATTTTTTTAAAATTTCAACATCAAACTGCCACTTGAAATTCAAAAAATTCTGAATTCCGAAAATCCACTGGTCCCAAGCATTGTGCACCCCAACAATTTGGAAGAGAATTTTGAACAATGGGTAGTTAGCTTGCCATGACACCATGATTGGTGGTATAGTGGACATTGAAGAAGGTTATGTCAGATTACAAAGGAATCTTGATCAATTGGGTCAATGGGCTGAGGAGTGGCAGATGGAATTTAATTTAGATAAATGCGAGGTATTCCATTTTGGTAAAACAAACAAGGGGCAGGACTGAGACAATTAATGATAGGCCCTGCGTAGTGTTGTAGAACAGAGAGAGACATAGGGTACATAATTACTTGAAATGTGCATTACATGTAGACAGGGTGATTAAGAAGGCGTTTAGCACACTTGTCTCAGACCAATAGGAGTTGGAATGTCGTGCTGAGGTTGTACAGGACATTGGTGAGGCCTCTTCTAGAGTACTGTGTCCAGTTCTGGTCACCCTGTTATAGGAAGAATATTATTAAATTAGAGAGAGTTCAGAAACAATTTACCAGGACATTGTTGGGAATGGAAGATTTGAGTTATAAAGATATGCTGGATAGGCTAGGTCTTTTCTCATCAGAGCATAGGAGGTTGAGGGGTGACCTTTATAGAGGTCTATAAAATCATGAGGGGCATAGATAAGGTGAATAGCAAGGGTATTTTCCCTAGGGAGGGGAGTTCAAAACTAAGGTGAGAGGAGAAAGATTTATGAAAGTCATGAGACACAACTTTTTTGTACAGAGAATGGCTCTTGTGTGAAATGAACTTCCAGAGCAAGTGGTGGATGCAGATGCAGATACAGTTACAACGTTTAAAAGACACCTGGATAAATACATGAGTCGGAAAGATTTGGAGGGATATGGTCTAAATGCAGGCAAGTGGGACTAGTTTAGTTTGGGAACATGGTCAATGTGGACTAGTTGGACTAAAGGGTCTGTTTCTGTGCTGTATGACTCTCTGACTCCAATGAAAGAGCAGCCCTATTATTTAGTAAAACTATGACAATTTTACTTTGACCTGAATATACTGTGGTCAGTATATTCTACAACATACTGGGCGGCATATAGGGCAACATAGTGGCTCAGTGGTTAGCACGGCTGCCTCACAGTGCCAGGGACCCAGGTTCAATTCCAGCCTTGGGTAACTGTCTGTGTGGAGTTTTCACATTCTCCCCATGTCTGCGTGGGTTTCCTCCCACGGTCCAAAGATGTGCAGGTCAGGTGAATTGGCCATGCTAAATTGCCCATAGTGTTAGGTGCATTAGTCAGAGGGAAATGAGTCTGGGTGGTTTACGCTTCAGCGGGTTGGTGTGGACTTGTTGGGCTGAAGGGCCTGTTTCCACACTGTAGGAAATCTAATCTAATTAGATCATCAGGTACTGTGGGGAGGGCTAGCCCGATCTCGGCAGGGACCTCTGTGCCTAGGAGATCTACAAATGAGGCAGCACCCCTTTCCCTTTCTTGCCCAGCAGGCTGCCAGATGTTTGGTAAGGGTGGTGTGAGATGGTATTTCAATGCCCCCCCCCCTCCAGTCCCTGTGGGATCAGCACACAATCAGTGTAACAGTTACCAGTTCCACTAAACAGCCATGTTCCATAAAGAAGCTAAATGGGGACTGGAAATGTCAGTCAGCCATATTTTGAGGATCAGAAACATATATTTCAGTCTCTATTTAAAGTAATAAAGTGATTGAAGAGATGAAAGGGATCATTTAACAAAATAATTTGAAGAGAGGGTGATAAGCTTAAGTCAGGAGAGATCTTTACAGGGAGACACATAACAAATTTCTTTGTGCTATATTCATTACAGTACAAAGTTAAAGGTCAGGGATATACAACTAGACCCATTGGGTTTGGAGGTCCCTAAATGGTTGAATGGTTATCTCAGGAAAGGTTGGTAGATATAATCTGGGGCTCAGATGGAGTTGATATCAGACACTTGGTAAGTTGATTGTTGTAGTTGCAAGAAGGATGCCTGATGACCCAAAATTTCTGAATGGCAATATCTTGACATAACATACAAATAATTTATATTGGTTTTGTTAGCAGATTAGAGTCATAGAGTCATAGAGATGTATAGCATGGAAACAGACCCTTCGGTCCAACCCATCTATGCCGAGCAGATATCCCAACCCAATCTAGTCCCACCTGCCAGCACCCAGCCCAAATCCCTCCAAACCCTTCCTATTCATATACCCATCCAAATGCCTCTTAAATGTTGCAATTGTACCAGCCTCCACCACTTCCTCTGGCAGCTCATTCCATTCATGTACCATCCTCTGTGAGAAAAAGTTGCCCCTTAGGTCTCTTTTGTATCTTTCCCCTCTCACCCTAAACCTATGTCCTCTAGTTCTGGACTCCCCAACCCCAGGGAAAAGACTTTGCCTATACACCCTATCCATGCCCCTCATAATTTTGTAAACTTCTATAAGGTCACCCCCTCAGCCTCCGACGCTCCAGGGAAAACAGCCCCAGCCTGTTCAGCCTCTCCCTCTAGCTCAAATCCTCCAACCCTGGCAACATCCTTGTAAATCTTTTCTGAACCCTTTCAAGTTTCACAACATCTTTCCGATAGGAAGGAGACCAGAATTGCACTCAATATTCCAACAGTGGCCTAACCAATGTCCTGTACAGCCACAACATGACCTCCCAACTCCTGTACTCAATACTCTGACCAATAAAGGAAAGCATACCAAACGCCTTCTTCATTATCCTATCTACCTGCGACTCGATGAAATGACGGTCAGATTTACTACTCTGCCAGGACGAGATACACATAACATAAAACATGACCCTATTGACATGTGTCTGAGTGCACCATATGATATTTATGTTCAAGCCTTTGCATTTTGTCTGATTCCTCTCTTACTGTCAATTACCAGGCTCTGGGAGATTGTGAGAATATGAAAAGCCATCATCATGCAATCTGTTCATGGCCTGTTGTAAATCTTTGTGGTTTTCTTGTATATTTCCAAGAATACCTATGTCAATCTTAGAACCAGTGATGTAGGAGCAGCAAATTGCAGCAACAAATTGATTTTGCCGTCAGGTGAGGATTCATTGACCTCTCAGCATTCCACTGAGCTGTTGATTGTTTTCAGAATGAATTTAGCAAAGTTAGACAATGACAATAGACAATAGGTGCAGGAGTAGGCCATTTAGCCCTTCGAGCCTGCACCGTCATTCAATATAATCATGGCTGATCATCCTTAATCAGTATCCTGTTCCTGCCTTATCTCCATAACCCTTGATTCCACTATCTTTGAGAGCTCTAACCAACTCTTTCTTAAATGAATCCAGAGAGTGGGCCTCCACTGCCCTCTGGGGCAGAGCATTCCACACAGCCACCACTCTCTGGGTGAACAAGTTTCTCCTCATCTCTGTCCTAAATGGTCTACCCCGTATTTTTAAGCTGTGTCCTCTGGTTCGGCACTCACCCATCAGTGGAAATATGTTTCCTACTGCGAGAATGTCCAATCCTTTCATAATCTTATACGTCTCAATCAGATCACCTCTCAATCTTCGAAACTCAAGGGTGTACAAGCCCAGTCGCTTCAGTCTTTCAGTGTAAGGTAATCCTGCCATTCCAGAAATTGACCTCGTGAATCTACGCTGCACTCCCTCAATAGCCAGAATGTCTTTTCTCAAATTTGGAGACCAGAACTGCACACAGTACTCCAGGTGTGGTCTCACCAGGCCCTGTACAGCTGCAGAAGAACCTCTTTGCTTCTATACTCAATTCCTCTTGTTATGAAGGCCAGCATGCTGTAAGCCTTCTTCACTACCTGCTGTACCTGCATGCTTGCCTTCATTGACTGGTGTACAAGAACACCCAGATCTCTCTGTACTGCCCCTTTACATAAATTGATTCCATTTAGGTAGTAATCTGCCTTCTTGTTCTTGCCACCAAAGTGGATAACCATACATTTATCCACATTAAACTGCACCTGCCATGCATCTGCCCACTCACCTAACTTGTCCAGGTCACCCTGTAATCTCCTAACATCCTCATCACATTTCACCCTGCCACCCAGCTTTGTATCATCAGCAAATTTGCTAATGTTATTGCTGATACCATCTTCTATATCATTAACATATATTGTAAAAAGCTGCGGTCCGAGCATAGATCCCTGCGGTACCCCACTGGTCACTGCCTGCCATTCTGAAATAGAGCCGTTTATCACTACCCTTTGTTTCCTATTAGCCAACCAATTTTCAATCCAATCTAGTACTTTGCCCCCAATACCATGCGCCCTAATTTTACTCACTAACCTCCTGTGTGGGACTTTATCAAAAGCTTTCTGAAAGTCCAGGTACACTACATCTACTGGATTTCCCTCGTCCAACTTCATAGTTACAATCTCAAAAAATTCAAAAAGATTAGTCAAGCATGATTTCCCCTTCATAAATCCATGCTGACTCTGTCCTATCCTGTTACTACTATCCAGATGTGCAGTAATTTCATCCTTTATAATAGACTCCAGCATCTTTCCCACCACGGAGGTCAGACTAACTGGTCTATAATTTCCTGCTTTCTGTCGCCCACCTTTCTTAAAAAGTGGTATAACATTAGCCACCCTCAAATCCTCAGGAACTGACCCCGAATCTATTGAACTCTGGAAAATAATCACCAACGCATCTACGATTTCTCGAGCCACCTCCTTCAGTACCCTGGGATGCAGACCATCAGGCCCCGGAGACTTATCAAACTTCATACCTAACAGTCTCTCCAACACCAAATCCTGGCAAATATAAATTCCCTTAAGTTCAGGTCCTTCAGCCACTGTTACCTCAGGGAGATTGCTTGTGTCTTCCCCAGTGAACACAGATCTGAAGTACCCATTTAATTCCTCTGCCATTTCTTTATTCCTAGTAATATATTCCCCTGTTTCTGTCTTCAAGGGCCCAATTTTTGTCCTAACCATTTTTTTGCCTTGCACATACCTAAAAAAGCTATTACTATCCTCCTTAATATTCTTGGCCAGTTTATCTTCGTACCTCAAGTTGGTTTACCATAGAACACAGTACAGCGTAGGAACAGGAACATTTGGCCCATCATGTCTGTGCTGACCAAACAAATCCCATCTGTCTGCACATGCTCCCTCTTTTCCCTTCTTGTTCATGGGTCTGTCTAAATGCTTATTAAATGTTGGTATTGTATTTGCTTCTAGCACCTCCCCTGGTGGTATATTCCAGGCACCTACCACTCTATTCAAAAGAATGTGCCTTACACATTTCCTTTAAACTTTCCCCCCTGTCATCTTAAACCTATGCCCCCAAGTATTTGATGTTTCCACCCTGCGAAAAAGACTCCGACTACTCACTCTATCCAGGCCTCTCAATATTTTATATTCTTCTTATCAAGTTGTCCCTTGGCCTCCAACAAAAACAATCGAACTTCGCCTTACAGATAATACATCCCAATTCAGGCAACATCCTGGTAAACCTCTTTGTACCTTTTCCAAAGCATCCACATCCTTCCTATAGTGGGGTGACCAGAACTGCACACTATATTTTACAGATAGGCCCTACTATATGAAAGCAGAGCATTCCCAGGAAACCTTTCATAAGCCGAAAATGGTGTAAAGTGAAGGTGCATGATTTAAATGGGAAAAAGCATCAACATTTTTCGGAGGAGAGTAAATCCTCTTCGGATTCGCGAAAACAGGGTCTAATGTCAACCTTTCGTAAAAGTGAAATTGTGCAAAGTGAATATTCAAAAAGCGGGGGAAACCTGTACAGCTGTAACATGACTTGTCAACTTTTATACTCAGTGCCGCAACCAATGAAGGCAAGGATGCAATATGTCTTTGTTCACACCTCATCCTCTTGCCACTTTCAGGGAGCGATAGACTTGTTCCCCAAGATCCATCTGTATGTCAATGCTCCTAAAGGTCCTACTTTCTACTGTAGATTTTACTCTTGCATTTGGTTTCCCAAAGCGCATCACCTCACACTTGTCCAGATTAAACTCCATCTGCCATTTCTCCATCCAACTTTCCAATCAATCTGCTATATCCTTTGACAACCTTCCTCACTACCCACAACTCCACCAATTTTTGGATCATGTCCAAATTTACTAATCAATGAAGGTGATTCATCTAGAACATAGAACATAACAGCACAGTACAGTCCCTTCAGCCCTCAACATTGCGCCAACTGTGAAATCAATCTGAAGCCCATCTAACCTACACTATTCCATTCTCATCCATTGGCCTATCCAACGACCATTTAGATGCCCTTAAGTCTACTGCTGTTGCTGGCAGTGTGTTCCATACCACTACTACTCTCTGAGTACAGAAACTACCTCTGACATCTTCCTATATCGATCACCCCTCAATTTAATGCTATGTGCCCTCATGCTAGCCATCGCCATCCAAGGAAAAAGGCTCTCACTGTCCACTCTATCTAACCCTCTGATTATCTTATACATCTCAATTAAGTCACCTCTCAACCTTCTTCTCTCTTAACGGATACAGCCTCAAGTCCCTCAGCCTTTCCTCATATGACCTTCCCTCCATACCACACAACACCTCAATAAATCTTCTCTGAACCCTTTCCAAACCTTCCAAATCTTCTGTGAAGATATAAAAGATATTATCCCTTTAACTACCCGAAAGGCTGCTTCTATACTAATAAGATATTGGAAAAGATTGCATACTCCAAACAAAAAGCTGTTTATATCCCTCAAAGGCAGCTCAGACATACAGCTGCGAGGTATTGCTTGTATGGCTATTAGCTTATGGTGCTGTGGCAGTGTCCCTACCTCGGAGCCAGAGGCCTGGGTTCAAGTCCCACCTGCTCCAAAGATGTGTAATAACATCTCTGAACACATCTATAACGCTTAACTTCGTAAGCTGCTGTCAGTTGATTAAAAATAGGCAATGATGCTTCAAACTGTTTGCACTGTGCAAGAAATCCTCACCATAAATTCGAGCAGTAATGCTAAACTGAGCAAATTGAAATGAAACAATGGTTAATGAAGCACTGATTACCGTCAGGATTACCGCTAAAACTAACATTAACTTCTGGAGGCCCTTCCTGAGCAGGAAAGAGCACATTAAAACATCATAGCTGCACCTTCTTTGTTGAAACACTATTTTTATATGGCTAGCTTGACATATTGGTGAATTAAATACCTGTTAAAATAAAAACAACATAAAAAGAAAAGTATAATATACCCCATTACTTACAGAAACGCCTGGTGTGTACCCCCCTGTTGGTAGGGCGAGGTATGTAACCCCCTGTGGGTGGGGTGAAGTATGTACCCTCCTGTGGGTGGGGTTTGATGTGTATGCCCCTGTGGGTGGGGTGTGGTGTGTACCTCCCCGTATGTGGGGTGTGTTGTGTACCACCCCCCCGTGGATGGGGTGTGGTGTGTACCCTCCTGTGGGTGGGGTTTGGTGTGTACGCCACCTGTGGGTGGGGTGTGGTATGTACCCTCCTGTGGGTGGGGTTTGGTGTGTACCCCCCCTGTGGGTGGGGTGTGGTGTGTATCCCCCTGTGGGTATGGTGTGGGCTCTGTTGCCCATGCTCTGTATCTGGGACATTGTGGGACTGAGTCCAGGTTGCCTCTTGGTGCTTATGCCACCCTTCTTCATTGGGGGAGGGGGAACGGTGGGGTGGAGAAGGGGTGGTGTGGGGGTGTAAGTGTCGGGGGGGGGGGGGTGTTGGTTTGTCAGTGCGCCGCTTGGGGCTACTGTTTGATGGAGCTGCTCCTTTGGTTAGCTTCAAGGCCTCAGGCTTCATCCTCCTGGCACGTTCTGAGAGCTGAACTTGGTGCCTTTACACATCCACGTCCCTCCGTCTCCCTCTCCCTCCCTCTCTCTCCCTCTCCCTGTTTCCCTCTCCCTCTCTCTCTTTCCCTTTTTCTCTCTCTCTCTCTCTTTCTGTTTGAGGGGGTATCTTTACCCCCTGCACTTGGAGAAGAGGGATTATGAGGAAAAGATAGGAATATGAAGTTGAAGGTCTCATTTGAATGGCAGAGCAGCCTCCATGGGCTGAATGGCCTGTGTGTTATTGTAAAGCTTGGTTAGAAAAGTATACTCACACGTACCATCAATGTTTTTGATTTCTGAATTCAAGTAAAATTAAAATCTTGATGATAAATATGTGCTGTTTCCCAGTTACTGTCTAATGAATTAAGAATGCGTTTACTATTTTCCAGACTTCGTGATGAAGGTGTCAGAGGCCTCTGCCGTGGACTCCAGGGGAATGGACACCTCTTGACACTGAGCATGTGTTACTGTGTTCTGGGACCTCCCAGTGGGTCATTACTTGGAGACCTTGTCGCCAATACTGCCCTCAGGTAATTAAAACCATTCTGGGCATTCCGTGCCTGACATACATCCTCCCTTAGCTTTGACAATAAAAGTATTTTACAAGTCACTGTAACAGAACAATTGCCTTGGGCACAATTTGAGGCTTTGACAATTCAACAGAGAGTGGAGAGTTATGGAAGGGGAAATGCAAATTGAAGGACCACACGTAATTCATTCTCTCATTGCTGCTTGAAAGTGAAGCCCCAGAGAGACAGGATAGTGAAGAAGGTGTTTGGTGTGCTTGCCTTTACTGGTCAGTGCATTGAGTAGAGGAGTCAATAGATGTGGAGCTGGAAGAACACAGCAGGTCAGACAGCATCCAAGGAACAGAACAGTCCTGACAAAGGGGGTTAGCCTGAAACGTCGACTTTCCTGCCCCTCGGATGCTGTGATTCTCCAGCTCCTCATTTATTGACTCTGGTTTCCACTATCTACAAACCTTACTGTCTCCTAGTCATTGAGTACAGGAGTTGGGAGGTCATGTTGCGGCTGTTTCGGACATTGGTTAGGCCACTTTTGGAATATTGCGTGCAATTCTGGTCTCCCTGCCATCAGAAGGATATTGTGAAATTTGAAAGGATTCAGAAAAGATTTACAAAGATGTTGCCAGGTTTGGAGGATTTGAGCTATAGGGAGAGGCAGAACACACTGGGACTGTTTTCCCTGGAGTGTCAGAGGCTGAGGGGTGACCTTATAGAGGTTTAAAAAATCATGAGGGGCATGAATAGGATAAATAAACACAGTCTTTTCCCTGGGGTCGGGGAGTCCAGAACTAGAGGGCATAGGTTTAGGGTGAGAGGGGAAAGATAGAAAAGGGACCTGAGGGGCAACTTTTTCACGCAGAGGGTGGTATGTGGATGGAATGAGCTGCCAAAGGAAGTGGTGGAGGCTGGTACAATTACAGAATTTAAAAGGCATCTGGATGGGTACATGAATAGAAAAGGTTTAGAGGAATATGGGTCAAGTGCTGGCAAATGGGATTGTAGCAATATGGGATATCTGGTCAGCATGGACAGGTTGGCCCAAAGGGTCTTTTTCGGTGCTGTACATTTCTATGACTGTCATGGAACCTCATGTGTGGAGGGTGTTAGTGAATAAATCACTTCCACAAAAGGCCATAGTTTCATCCTAATCCCAAAAGATAAATAAGTCCACACACTTACAAAATATTTAACATTTCACTATCAAACCCCAGCAACAACCATAAGTCAAAGAAAGATGCTTTTGCTTATTCGTTGATGGAATTTACTTTATTCACTTCAGGGATGTGGGTATCACTGGCTGGGCCCAGCATTTATTGCCCGTCCCTAGTTGCCCTTGAGAAGATAAGACCATAAGACCATAAGACATAGGAGCGGAAGTAAGGCCATTCGCCCCATCGAGTCCACTCCGCCATTCAATCATGGCTGATGGGCATTTCAACTCCACTTACCCGCATTCTCCCCATAGCCCTTAATTCCTTGTGACATCAAGAATTTATCAATCTCTGCCTTGAAGACATTTAGCGTCCCAGCCTCCACTGCACTCTGTGGCAATAAATTCCATAGGCCCACCACTCTCTGGCTGAAGAAATGTCTCCGCATTTCTGTTCTGAATTTACTCCCTCTAAGTCAATGGCTGTGTCCACGGGTCCTAGTCTCCTCGCCGAACAGAAACAATTTACTAGCATCGACCCTTTCCAAGCCATTTATTATCTTGTAAGTTTCTATTAGATCTCCCCTTAATCTTCTAAACTCCAATGAATACAATCCCAGGATCCTCAGCCGTTCCTCGTATGTTAGACCTACCATTCCACGGTTCATCCGTGTGAATCTCTGCTGGACACGCTCCAGTGCCACTATGTCCTTCCTGAGGTGTGGGGACCAAAACTGGACACAGTACTCCAAATGGGGCCTAACCAGAGCTTTATAAAGTCTCAGTAGCACAATGGTGCTTTTATATTCCAACCCTCTTGAGATAAATGACAACATTGCATTTGCTTTCTTAATCACGGACTCAACCTGCATGTTTACCTTTAGAGAATCCTCAACTAGCACTCCCAGATCCCTCTGTACTTGGCTTTACGAATTTTCTCACCATTTAGAAAGTAATCCATGCTTCTATTCTTTTTCCCAAAGTGCAAGACCTCGCGTTTGCTCACATTGAATTCCATCAGCCATTTCCTGGACCACTCTCCCAAATTGTCTAGATCCTTCTGTAGCCTCCCCACTTCCTGGTGGTGAGCTGCCTTCTTGAACTGCATTAAAAATCACACAAAACCAGATTATAGTCCAACAGGTTTATTTGGAAGCACTAGCTTTCGGAGCACTGTTTCTTCATCAGATTGTTGCAGAACACAGGACATTCCAGCACAGTACAGACCCTTTGGCCATGGATTTTGCGCTGACCTGTGAAAGCAATCTGAAGTATATCTATCCTCCACTACTCCGTTTTCATCCATATATTTCTCCAATGACCACTTAAATGCCCTTAAAGTTGGCGAGTCTACTATTTTTGCAGACAGTGCATTCCACATCCCTATTATTCTCTGAGTACAGAAACTCCCTCTGACATATGTCCTATATCTATCACCCCTCAATTTGAAGCTATGTCCCTCATGCTAGCCATCACCATCTGAGGAGAAAGGCTCTCACAGTCCATCCTATCTAACCCTCTGATTATCTTATATGTCTCAATTAAGTCACCTCTCAACCTTCTTCTCTCTAACCTCCGAGAGATGTTAACATCTCCTCTGAACACTTTCCAAAGCTTCCACATCCTTCCTATAATGCGGTGACCAGACTGTACGCAATACTCCAAGTGCGGCTGCACCAGAGTTTTGTACAGCTGCAGCATGACCTCATGACTCCGAAACTCAATCCCTCTACCAACAAAAGCTAACAACTGTATGCCTTCTTAACAACCTATCAACCTGGGTGGCAACTTTCTATGTACATCGGCAATGAGATCTCTCTGATCATCCACACTACCAAGAATCTTACCATTAACTCATAATCTTTATTCCTGTTGCTCCTTCCAAATGAATTACTTCACACTTTCCCACATTAAACTCCATTTGCCACCTCTTAGCCCAGCTCTGCAGCTTAACTATGTCCCTCTGTAACCAGCAACATCCTTCGACACTATCTACAGCTCCACCGACCTTAGTGTCACCCGCAAATTTACTAACCCATCCTTCCATGCCCTCATCCAGGTCATTTATAAAAATGACAAACAACAGTGACCCCAAAATTGACCCTTGCAGTACCCCACTGGTAACTGAACTACAGGATTAACATTTCCCATCTGTCATCTTTCAGCTAGCCAATATCTGATCCAAACCGTTAAATCACCCTCAATCCCATGCCTCCATATTTTTTGCAACCGCCTACAGTGGAGAACCTTATCAAATGCTTTACTGAAATCCATATACACCACATCAACCGTTTTACCCTCATCCATCTGTTTGGTCACTTTCCCATAGACTTTTTTCTATATTGGTGGAGTAGTGGACAGTGTGGAAGAATGTTACAGGTTGCAGGGGGACTTGGATAAACTGCAGAATTGGGCTGAGAGATGGCAAATGGAGTTCAATGCAGCTAAATGTGAGGTGATTCACTTTGGGAAGAATAACAGGAAGGCAGAGTACTGGGTCAATGGAAAGATTCTTGGTAGTGTGGATGTGCAGAGGGATCTTGGAGACCATGTACATAGATCCCTGAAAGTTGCCACCCAGGTTGATAGTGCTGTTAAGAAGGCATACAGTGTGTTAGGTTTAATTCGTAGAGGGATTGAGTTCCGGAGCTGCAATATCATGCTGCAACTATACAAAACACTGGTGCGGCCACACTTGGAATATTGTGTACAGTTCTGGTTCCCCCTATTTCGGGAAGGATGTGGAAGCATTGGAAAAGGGGCAGAGGAGATTTACCAGGATGTTGCCTGGTCTGGAGGGAAGGTTTTATGAGGAAAGGCTGAGAGACTTGAACCTGTTCTCATTAGCAAGAAGGCGGCGAAGAGGGGATTTGATAGAGACATACAAGATGATCAGAGGATTAGATAGGGCAGACAGTGAAAGTCGTTTTCGTAGGATGATGACGCCAGCGTGTACGAGGGGGCATAACTACAAATTGAGGGGTGATAGATTTAAGACAGTTGTCAGAGGGAGGTTCTTTACGCAGAGAGTGGTAAGGGTGTGGAATGCCCTACCCGCTAATGTAGTCAACTCAGCCACATTAGGGAGATTTAATTAGATAAGCACATGAATGATTTTGGGAAAGTGTAGGGGGACGAGCTGAGAATAGTTCACAGGTCGGCGCAACATCGAGGGCTGAAGGGCCTGTTCTGCGCTGTATTGTTCTATGTTCTATGTTCTATAACCCTCCATAATCCTCTATAACCCTCCATAACCCTCCATAACTCTCAATAACCCTCCATAATCCTCTTTCACCCTCCATAACCCTCCATAACCCTCCATAACTCTCCATAACCCTCCATAACCCTCTATAACCCTCCATAAACTTCCATAACCCTCCATAACTCTCCATAACCCTCCATAACTCTCCATAACCCTCCATAACCCTCAATAACCCTCCATAAACTTCCATAACCCTCCATAACTCTCCATAACCCTCCATAACCCTCCATAACTCTCCATAACCCTCCATAACCCTCCATAATTCTCCATAATCCTCCATAACCCTCCATAAACTTCCATAACCCTCCATAACTCCCCATAACCCTCCATAACTCTCCATAACCCTCCATAACCCTCCATAACCCTCCATAACCCTCCATAACCCTCCAAAACAATCCTTAACCCTCCATAACCCTCCATAACCCTCCATAATCCTCCATAACCCTCCATAACTCTCCATAACCCTCCATAACCCTCTATAACCCTCCATAAACTTCCATAACCCTCCATAACTCTCCATAACCCTCCATAACTCTCCATAACCCTCCATAACCCTCAATAACCCTCCATAAACTTCCATAACCCTCCATAACTCTCCATAACCCTCCATAACCCTCCATAACTCTCCATAACCCTCCATAACCCTCCATAATTCTCCATAATCCTCCATAACCCTCCATAAACTTCCATAACCCTCCATAACTCCCCATAACCCTCCATAACCCTCCATAACCCTCCATAACCCTCCAAAACAATCCTTAACCCTCCATAACCCTCCATAACCCTCCATAATCCTCCATAACCCTCCATAACCCTCCATAACTCTCCATAACTCTCCATAACCCTCCATAACCCTCCATAACCCTCCATAACTCTCCAGAACCCACCATAACAATCCATAATCCTCCATAACCCTCCATAACCCTCCATAATCCTCCATAACTCCCCATAATCCTCCATAACTCTCCATAACCCTCCATAACTCTCCATAACCCTCCAACCCATTACTCATTAACAATCTGTCTAACCTCTCCTTAAATGTGCTCAATATCCCAGCATCCATCGCATTGTTGGGGAGTGAATTCCACAGATTCATGGTCTTGTGAGAGGAGCAATTCCTCCCTATATCTGTTTTAAATCTACTAGCCCTTATTCTAAAACTAGGAGACTCTTGTTATAGACTGTCCCATGTGAGTTATACATAATAGATAATAGAAAATAACACTATACGCTGAAGGAACAGCTCATTATTTCAATACAGTTGAGTGATTTATGTGTCTGTTTTTGAACATACAAGCAGACCAACACATCAAATTACATTCCACTTCTGCGTTCCTTCTGCACACCACTGATTTATGGGCCTCCCTTGGGAGTGTATCATCTTCAGAAAATTCTACCGTAGAACATCTGGAGGCAGTTGTCAACAGTAAGCTTTGAAAAGGAAATGTGGGCTTTACTGGCAGAACAATTGTCACTGGCTATGTTATATAAAAGCATCCATATCATATTAAAGCATTTACAAAGATTTAAATTTTGGCATGAAATAACACTATCAGAAACAAAACAAAAATGTTTGGAAAAAACTGGAACAAGTTAGATCTGACGTGTCCAAGCTAACTGTGAACCCTGCGCCTGTTTCCAGACTCAATGTAACTTTCCTCCATTGTACTTGGATTTATCTTATGTTGTATAGACAGGCTGGAAGAGGGTCAGCACTACTTTTAGAATGTCCATGGTCTGATTTCATCCTGTTTATCTATGATCCCAGAACTCAGGAGACGCTTAAGAAAAAGAACAGAAATGCTTATATTAAATTCAGGAATATTCTATCAAAAATTATTCTGATGTGGAGGGACAGGTGTTGGACTGGACAAGATCAGAAATCACACAGTCCCAGGTTTTAGTCCAACAGGTTTATTTGCGATCACAAGCTTTCGGAGTGCTGCCCCTTCATCAGATGGAAATTACACAGATACCTCAAAGGAAACTTCAAGCACCTCTCGAGCTATTAACTATTTTTCAAGATATTTATTTGTCCAGATACCATGAAAACAGGGCTTTGAGGAACATGCAAGGATTTGTTCACTTTTACTTCTGGAGTCCATAAGCCCTTGCATCTGAAAGCAGCCAAATCTCATTTCTTCAGTTTGTTCTACCAGACCACATTAATTAGAAGGCACAATGCTTCCTATCAATGCCTTTCATCATTTTGAACAGTAGATCAGATTTCCTGTGTCAGTCATTCCAGTGAACCTAATCCCAAATTATCTGTAAATTCTCTGAATGTATAAATATTTTGCCCAAGAACACTGACACTGTTATTAGACATGAGTGCTGGAAAATCTGGATCTAGAATATCTGGACTGTTGGAATCTGGAATACGGGGCCTAAAATCTCGAAAAATATTCCAAATGTGGTGTGATTAGAGCATTGTACAGCCTCAGCAGTACATCTCTCGCCATCTTGAACTGAATGCCAACTTTGCATTTGCCTTCCTAACTGCCAACTGAACCTACATGTTAACCATAAGAACTAGAATTTCCAAGTCCCTTTGTGCTTCAGATTTCTGAAGCCTGTCCCCATTTAGAAAATAGTCCATGCCTTTAATCCTGCGACCAAAGTACACAACCTCACACTTTCCCACATTGTATTCCATCTGCTGCTCTCTTAGCCTGTCCAAGTCCTTCTGCAGCCTCCCTGCCTCCTCAACACTATCTGTCCCTCCACCTACCTTTGTGTTATCTGCAAACTTAACAACAATGTGCTCAGTCCTTCGCCCAGACTTAAAATATAATGTGAATAGTTCTAGTGTCAACACAGACCTCATCAAATTAGTAAGTGCCTATGACACTCTATTAACTCTTTTGTGCCCAAATTCAATGGAATCTGGAACTGATTCATGTCTTGGCACAAACAAATCTGCAAAAACTAACTTCATCCAAGCTTGAAGCATACAATTCAAGATTATTCCGAAAAAAAATGCATTTTATTGGGTTGTTAGCAATTTTAACTAAGCTCTAGAATATTATATAGTTATTGACATATACCATGAGGGAAGTTAATTTAATAAGACAGTAAATTGGATGCACAAGCTAAATTATAATTTTCCCCATTGCAGAGATCTCTTTTTGGATGGCAACAACTTGCAATGTGAAGGAGCTTGTGAACTTATCAAGTTTGTTGCAGATTATGCAGAAAAGATGGCCACGGCGAAATTTGGTGCATCGATACATTTCAAGGAGGATCCATCAAAACACTTCCTGGAAGGTGCAGTAGGACATTACATCAATGTGTCATACAGGGACCAGGTCCACAGCAAAGAGCATATGGCCACTGGCTGCTAACTGCATGCTATAGACTTGGAAACAGGATGATGAACAATTCAATCCAAAACTGATCAGAAGAATAAATATTGTTCTGTTTCTCAAAAAGAATTGAGAGAAGGCTAAGAGGAAAGTTGGTACAAAGAAGTCATTAATACCTGAATCTACCTGCAGGAACATCTTATTACATTCAGGAGGATTGTCAGAGGATACAGCAGGATATAGATAGGCTGGAGACATGTGTGGGGAAATGACAGATGGAAATTAATCCAGACAAAAGCAAGATGATGTATTTTGCATCTGAAGCAGGGGGAATTATATAGTAAATGGCAGGACCCTAGAAGCATTAACATACAGAGGGATCTAGGTGAACAGGTCCACAGTTCCCTGAAAGTGTCAACACAAGTGGATAGGGTGGTCAAGAAAGTGTATGGCATGCTTACCTTCATTAGTCGGGGCACAGAGTATAAAAAATGGCAAAAAATGTGGTGCTGGTAAGGCACAGCTGGTCAGGCAGCATCTGAGGAGCAAGAGAGTTGACATTTGAAGCATCAGCTCTTCATCAGGAGCTCTGATCGAAAAGACAGGGAGGTGGGCAGGGTGGCTTGCAGGTTGAGTCTGTGGTTAAGAAAGCAAATGTAATGTTGTCATTTGTCTCAAGAGGGTTGGAATATAAAAGCAGCGATGTGCTACTGAGACTTTATAAAGCTCTAGTTAGGCCCCGTTTAGAATACTGTGTCCAATTTTGGGCCCTACACCTCAGGAAGGACATACTGACACTGGAGTAAGTCCAGAGGAGATTCACACAGATGATCCCTGGAATGGTAGGCCTAACATACGATGGATGGCTGAGGATCCTGGGATTGTATTCATTGGAGTTTAGAAGGTTCAGGGGAGATCTAATAGAAACTTACAAGATAGTGCATGGCTTAGAAAGGATGGACACTGGGAATTTATTTCCGTTGGGCAGGGAAACTAGGACCCGTGGGCATAGCCTTAGAATTAGAGGGGGTCAACTTAAAACGGAAATGAGGATATATTTCTTCAGCCAGAGTGTGGTGGGCCTGTGGAATTCATTGCCACAGAGCACAGTGGAGACCGAGATGTTAAATGTCTTCAAGGCAGGGACTGATAAATTCTTGATCTCGCAAGGAATTAAGGGCTATGGGGAGAGTGTGGGTAAGTGGAGTTGAAATGCCCATCAGCCATGATTGATTAGTGGAGTGAACTCAATGGGTAGAATGGCCTTACTCCTGCTCCTATGTCTTATGGTCTTATGGTCTTATGGATGCTGGGCTGAAAATGTGTTGCTGGAAAAGCACAGCAGGTCAGGCAGCATCCAGGGAACAGGAGAATCGACGTTTCGGGCATAAGCCCTGCTTCAGGAATGAGGAAAGTGTGTCCAGCAGGCTAAGATAAAAGGTAGGGAGGAGGGACTTGGGGGAGGGGCGTCGGAAATGCGATAGGTGGAAAGAGGTCAAGGTGAGGGTGATAGGTCAGACTGGGGTGGGGGCGGAGAGGTCAGGAAGAAGATTGCAGGTTAGGAAGGCGGTGCTGAATTCGATGGATTTGACTGAGACAAGGTGTGGGGAGGGGAAATGAGGAAACTGGTGAAATCCGAGTTTATCCCTTGTGGTTGGAGAGTTCCTAGGCGGAAGATGAGGCGCTCTTCCTCCAACCGTCGTGTTGTTGTGGTCTGGCGATGGAGGAGTCCAAAGACCTGCATATCCTTGGTGGAGTGGGAGGGGGAGTTGAAGTGTTGAGCCACAGGGTGGTTGGGTTGGTTGGTCCGGGTGTCCCAGAGGTGTTCTCTGAAACGCTCCGCAAGTAGGCTGCCTGTCTCCCCAATATAGAGGAGGCCACATCGGGTGCAGAGGATGCAATAGATGATGTGTGTGGAGGTGCAGGTGAATTTGTGGCGGATATGGAAGTTTCCTTTGGGGCCTTGGAAGGAGGTGAGGGGGGAGGTGTGGGCGCAAGTCTTGCACCTCCTGCGGTTGCAGGGGAAGGTGCCGGGAGTGGAGGTTGGGTTGGTGGGGGGTGTGGATCTGATGAGGGTGTCACGGATGGAGTGGTCTTTACGGAATGCTGATAGGGGAGGGGAGGGAAATATATCCTTGGTGGTGGGGTCCGTTTAGATGTGGCAGAAATGACGGCGGATGATGCGCTGTACATGGAGATTGGTGGGGTGGTAGGTGAGGACCAGTGGGGTTCTGTCCTGGTGGCGGTTGGAGGGGCGGAGCTCAAGGGTGGAGGAGTGGGAAGTGGAAGAGATGCGGTGGAGGGCATCGTCGACCACGTCTGGGGGGGAAATTGCGGTCATTGAGAAAGGAGGCCATCTGGGTTGTACGTTTTTGGAACTGGTCCTCCTGGGAACAGATGCAGCGGAGACGAAGGAATTGGGAGAATGGGATGGCGTTTTTACAGGGGGCAGGATGGGAGGAGGTGTAGTCCAGGTAGCTGTGGGAGTCGGTCGGTTTGTAGTAGATGTCCGTGTTGATTCGGTCGCCTGTGATAGAAATACAAAGGTCGAGGAAGGGGAGGGGGGAATCAGAGACTGTCCAGGTGAATTTGAGGTCGGGGTGGAAGGTGTTGGTAAAGTGGATGAACTGTTCAACCTCCTCGTGGGAGCACGAGGCGGCGCCGATACAATCATCGATGTAGCGGAGGAAAAGGTGGGGGGTGGGGCCAGTGTAGTTGCGGAAGATGTATTGTTCCACATATCCTACGAAGAGGCAGGCATAGCTGGGGCCCATGTGGGTGCCCATGGCTACTCCTTTCATTTGGAGGAAGCGGGAGGATTGGAAAGAGAAGTTGTTCAGGGTGAGGACCAGTTCAGTCAGTCGAAGGAGGGTGTCTGTGGAAGGGTACTGGTCGGTACGGCGGGAAAGGAAGAAGTGGAGGGCTTTGAGTCCTTCGTGATGGGGGATGGAGGTGTACAGGGACTGGATGTCCATGGTGAAGATAAGGCGTTGGGGACCGGGGAAGCGAAAATCATGGAGGAGGTGGAGGGCATGGGTGGTGTCCCGAACGTAGGTGGGGAGTTCTTGGACTAAGGGGGACAGGACCGTGTCGAGGTATGCGGAGATGAGTTCGGTTGGGCAGGAGCAGGCGGAGACAATGGGTCGGCCGGGGCAGTCAGGTTTGTGGATTTGGGCAGGAGGTAGAAGCGGGCGGTGCGGGGTTGTGGGACTATGAGGTTGGAGGCGGTGGATGGGAGGTCCCCTGAGGTGATGAGGTTATGGACGGTCTGGGAGATGATGGTTTGGTGGTGGGGGGTGGGGTCATGGTCAAGGGGGCAGTAGGAAGAGGTATCTGCGAGCTGGCGTTTGGCCTCAGCGGTGTAAAGGTCGGTGCGCCAAACTACTACTGCGCCTCCCTTGTCTGCTGGTTTGATAGTGAGGTTGGGGTTGCAACGGAGTGAGTGGAGGATTGCGCGTTCCGAGGGTGAGAGGTTTGAGTGGGTGAGAGGGGTGGGGGAGTTCAGGTGACGGTTAATATTGTGGCGGCAATTGGCTATGAAGAGGTCGAGGGCAGGTAGGAGGCCAGCACGGGGTGTCCAGGTGGATGGGGTGTGTTGGAGGCAGGAGAAGGGGTCGTCAGAGGGTGGGCGAGAATCTTGGTTGAAGAAGTAGGCACGGAGGCGAAGGCGGCGGAAGAATTGTTCGATGTCACGCCGTGTGTTGAACTCATTAATCCGAGAGCGTAGGGGAATGAAGGTGAGGCCTCTGCTGAGGACTGATCTTTCATCCTCAGAGAGGGGTAGGTCTAGAGGGATGGTGAAAACACGGCAGGGCTGGGAGCTAGGACCTGGTCTGGGGCTGGAGCTGGGTGTGGGGGCGGGGTTAGGCCTCGGGGCGGGGATGGAGATCGGTGTGGGGCGGGGTTGGGCGTGGTGACGGAACTCAGCGGGGGGCGGAGACACATGCGGCGTTGTGGTTTTGTAGGTTAGTAACGTCACTGGGGGCAGAAGTGACAGTCTCAGATTCCTCCCTTCCCTTCCTAGACCTTTCTGTTTCTATCTCAGGCGACCGAATCAACACGGACATCTACTACAAACCGACCGACTCCCACAGCTACCTGGACTACACCTCCTCTCACCCTGCCCCCTGTAAAAACGCCATCCCATTCTCCCAATTCCTTCGTCTCCACTGCATCTGCTCCCAGGAGGACCAGTTCCAAAAATATATAACCCAGATGGCCTCCTTTTTCAAGGACCACAATTTCCCCCCCAGACGTGGTCGACGATGTCCTCCACCGCATCTCTTCCACTTCCCTCTCCTCCGCCCTTGAGCCCCGCCCCTCCAACCGCCACCAGGACAGAACCCCACTGGTCCTCACCTACCACCCCACCAATCTCCATGTACAGCGCATCATCCGCCGTCATTTCCGCTACCTCCAAACGGACCCCACCACCAAGGATATATTTCCCTCCCCTCCCCTATCAGCGTTCCATAAAGACCACTCCCTCCGTGACTCCCTCGTCAGATCCACACCCCCCACCAACCCAACCTCCACTCCCGGCACCTTCCCCTGCAACCGCAGGAGGTGCAAGACTTGCGCCCACACCTCCCCCCTCACCTCCCTCCAAGGCCCCAAAGGAAACTTCCATATCCGCCACAGATTCACCTGCACCTCCACACACATCATCTATTGCATCCTCTGCACCCGATGTGGCCTCCTCTATATTGGGGAGACAAGCCGCCTACTTGCGGAGCGTTTCAGAGAACACCTCTGGGACACCCGGACCAACCAACCCAACCACCCTGTGGCTCAACACTTCAACTCCCCCTCCCACTCCACCAAGGATATGCAGGTCTTTGGACTCCTCCATCGCCAGACCACAACAACACGACGGTTGGAGGAAGAGCGCCTCATCTTCCGCCTAGGAACCCTCCAACCACAAGGGATGAACTCGGATTTCACCAGTTTCCTCATTTCCCCTCCCCCCACCTTGTCTCAGTCAAATCCATCGAATTCAGCACCGCCTTCCTAACCTGCAATCTTCTTCCTGACCTCTCCGCCAGTCTGACCTGTCACCCTCACCTTGACATCTTTCCACCTATCGCATTTCCGACGCCCCTCCCCCAAGTCCCTCCTCCCTACCTTTTATCTTAGCCTGCTGGACACACTTTCCTCATTCCTGAAGCAGGGCTTATGCCCGAAACGTCGATTCTCCTGTTCCCTGGATGCTGCCTGACCTGCTGTGCTTTTCCAGCACCACACTTTTTGACTCTGTTCTCCAGCATCTGCAGTCCTCATTTTCTCCAATAAAACTTGACACGCCACATTGTGGCTTGTTTAGCTAGGCCACGATTGGAATATTGTGTATAGTTCTGAAGGTCACTGGATTTGAAATGTTAACTCTGCTTTCTCTCTCCATAGATGCTGCCAGACCTGCTGAGTTTCTCCAGCAATTTCTGGTTTTGCTTTTGAATTTAATAGAAGGTGTTTATCTTACTTGCTTTCAGTTGTTCTCTGTGATCTTTCACATCATGGGTGCTGACTCACAGTTTTTTTTCATCTCCTTCTGGTTTATCAGCAACTGACCAATCCGGTTTCTACTCAGTCATGTCAAGCCAGGACTTTAGACACAAGGCTTCTACTGACCAGGCCGTTATCATGGACAGCATCAATACTGCATCAAAGAAGAAAAAGAAAAGTAATTATTTTAATTGGTTGCAAAGTGAAGTTGCATTTATGTTGGAAAACATCTGAAGTCAAGAATATTACAAGTTAATGGTTATTAAAGTTCACTGAGTGGGGAAGACTTATTCTAGAAGTGAACAAAACCTAACGCAGACAAATAGTTTTTCCCTACTTGAGTCATTTAAATGTCACTCGACTGAGTGCAGTAACTTTTGGCTTTTCCCTGCTTTCCTACTGCAAATTTAACCTGGCCACATGGAGGTAGAGTTTCCCCTGTGGGGTTGAGGCGTTCTTTTTCAGGTTGGTGAACTGTGACCAGTGGGGTCCCACAGGGATCAGTACTGGGGCCACAACTGTTTACAATTTACAGTAATAACCTGGAGCAAGGGAGTGAATGTGTTGTAGCCAAATTTGCAGATGTCACAAAAGCAAGTGGAAAGGCAGGTTGTGAGATGGCTACGAACAACTTACAGAGATATCTTGACTGGTTAGCTGAGTGGGCAAAAAATTGGCAAGTGGAGTAATATTACGGGAAAGTTGTTGATTTTGGAAGGGAGAACAAAAAAACAGAATATTATTTAAATGGAGAAAAAAGCTGCAGAAAGCTGCAACAGAACGGGATGTGAGGGAACCTGTCATGAAACACAGAAAGCTGGTTCACAGGGGCAGCAGGTAACCAGGAAAGCGGGGGGAGTGTTGGGCCTTATTACAAAGGGGTTTAGGGTATAAGAGTAGGGAAGGCTTACTGGAACTGTATAAGTAGCTGGGGACACCACACATGGAGGACTTATTGAAAGAAAGAGATCATGTCATTGGAGTCAGTTCAGAGAAGGATCACTAGGATAATCCCTGGTATGGAGTGTTATCTCATGAGCAAAGGCAAAAATAGGTTGGGGACTCACTGGAGTGTAGAAGATTAAGACGTGATCTTATTGAAACAGATCGGATTCTTAAGGGGCTTGACAGGGTCAATGGGACCCTGAGGGCACAGTCTCAGAATAAAGGGGCTCCAATTTAAGACTGAGTTGAGGAGGAATTTCTTCTCCTAGAGGTTTGTGAGTCTTTGGAACTCCTTGCCACAGAGAGCTGAGGGGGCAGAGTCCTTGTGTATATTGCAGCCGAGAGAAAATTCTTGGTCAGTTGAGGAATCAAGGGTGATGGGGAAAGGGCAGGATATTGGACATGAGGAATGTTGAATCGGCCATGATCCTGTTGAATGGTGATGCAGCCTCAAGGGGCCGAATGGCCTACTCCTGTTCCTATTCCTTATACAGCAATTGGAAATTCAACTGTAAATTGTACGGATATTTTTTAAGTGAGGTTATGGTTCAGTCTACCAACCAAATGTATTTGCATAATCACAAACAAAAAATCTTCCATGGACAAGTGCAATCAGTCAAACTATCATTGATTGTTAAGAATCTCCACTGATGTGTTTAAAGTGGTCACATGGTATTACATCCCCCAAACTAGGCACATTACCAGTGTCAGTTGAACATGAAAGGTGTTGATGGTTTGCCTTCAGCTTCCTGCCCACCTCCAATGCAGTGCCCACAATCTGGGCAAGGGTCAGCATTGGGTAACTGATGGCCGTATGTAGCCATTCTTTACCCACTGAATCTGTTGTCATTGCCATCATATGCTGGGCACAGAATTCAGGCAAGAGCAGGCTCCCGTGGAGTTTACAACATTGGTGAAAAGGTGGCAAGGAAGATGAGAGACAGGATTCGGGGAGAAACTATGTACAGCAGGAATTCACCTTCAAGATGTCCCTGCCCACTTTGTGGCCCTTCAGCTGTACTTGAACAGTTACCCCGACTACCTCTGCCCCTCAGTAGAGGTCAACACCTTCCCCACAAAAGGAGCTGACGAGATACCTGGATCCTACTGCCCATTACAATCTCTGTGTGCCCCTGATCAGCCTGGCAGCACCCACAGTGTGTGCTCTAGCGTAGCTGAAATTACAATAGCTGGCAGTATTCAGGGGAGAGAGGAGGAACTCCAGCCCCAGGCATGTCCCAGCTCCTCGGAGGATGGGAATGCTACAGGACAAACGTCTTTACAGTCAGTGGGTTTGGAGCTGTCTTTTCTGTTGAGGATGTCATGTGTGGCTGCAGTATATCTCCTTGTCTCATCCAACCCCTGGGACTGCTTTAGGAATACGGCTGAAAACAAGCTGAATACAAAAGAACAGTGTTTTTAATTGGAATGCTAATCCCTCATCTAGAAATAATTTCCTGAATAATTATTTCCTGAACACTTGAATGAGCAAGTAGATGGGATTTTAATGTCGTTTCTGGTTGTGAACATTATGCAATGGCTTCTTGTCCTGCTCTTGCACTGTTACCTCAGATATTCCCCAAGGATACATCCTTGCAGCCTTTTATTCCGAATCCATATGATACCCCTTGGAGATATCATCAAAAAGTAAAGAATTTCACATAAACTGGGCACCAGCTCACTATGACTGCCCTGACTCCTTTGCAGCCACGAATTCCTCAGTCTACTTCACTGACCCCAGTACTGGACAAAAAAGCAGACATTTTTTTCCAATGAAATATTGGTGAAACTGAGACCATTCTTTCCAAGTTCACCTTCCCAGATAACAACCTCAATTGCAACGTCCTGACACTAAACCAGCCTGTTTGCAATCTGCCAATAAGGTCTGACCCTGGGATGAGTTTCCGAACACAGCTTGGCTCCATTGGGAAGATCCACCGCTGGATGATCATCTGACTCTGCCGTTGTCTCGGTTCATCCGCTGCTGAGATCCTACTCCAGGTCCTTTATCTCCAAACATCACAATTCTCACCTGACTGCTCTCTTACCTTCTCTCCTTTGTGAATTTCTGGCCAATGTAAACTCTATTTCTCATGCCTGAACACACCTTGAGACTCATTTCCCTATCACTCTGCGTTTCCAGCTAGTCAATGGCTTGATTTAAAAATTCTCATCCTTGCTTTCCAACCTCCCCATTGCCTCACTTTTCCCCATCACGAGAATCTCCTCCAATCCCAAGCCTTTGGGACGTCTGCATTATCCGGTGCTGGCTTCCTGAGCATTCCTGACTGTAATCACTCCACAGTTGGTGGTTGCATCCTCAGTTTCTAGATCTCAAATGCACTCCCTACACCTTCCTGACATTAAAGCGCACTTTCCTCTTTTATGACACTCCTCTAAACCTAACCATTTGACCAAGAGTTTGGTCACCTGATTTGAGAGCTCCTTGTGTGGCTTGTTGTTCTGCTTTCATTTCCTAACATTTACTCCCCACCAGCATCTGTCCGTTGATCCAAGCAGAACATCTGCACAGGCTGTGGGGTTTACCCCAGGGCTCTCCATGTGACTGAACAGGCAGTTCTCGGCCTGTAGGAGTTGGGGTGCGTGGAGCAGGAAATTGCACAGTGCGGCCGGATCCCAAGCTGCAGAATTTCTTTCCTTTTTTAAAACAATCCCCGGATAAGCACATGGATAATGATGGGATAGTGTAGAGGGATGGGCTTAGATAGTTCACAGGTCGGTGCAATATCGAGGGCTGAAGGGCCTGTTCTGCGCTGTAATGTTCTATGTTCCACGTTCTAAGCCTTTAATGGTGATGTCCCTCCCTCTAACCCAGGAGACTCTAGCTTCAAGTCCCATCTAGAACATAGAACAATACAGCACAGAACAGGCCCTTCGGCCCATGATGTTCTGCTAAACATTTGTCCTAGCTTAAGCACCCATCCATGTACCTATCCAATTGCCGCTTAAAGGTCACCAAAGATTCTGACTCTACCACTCCCACAGGCAGCGCATTCCATGCCCCCACCACTCTCTGGGTAAAGAACCCACCCCTGACATCTCCCCTATACCTTCCACCCTTCACCTTAAATTTATGTCCCCTTGTAACACTCTGTTGTACCTGGGGAAAAAGTTTCTGACTGTCTACTCTATCTATTCCTCTGATCATCTTATAAACCTCTATCATGTCACCCCTCATCCTTCGCCGTTCCAATGAGAAAAGGCCTAGCACTCTCAACCTATCCTTGTACGACCTATTCTCCATTCCAGGCAACATCCTGGTAAATCTTTTCTGCACCCTCTCCAAAGCTTCCACATCTTTCCTAAAGTGAGGCGACCAGAACTGCACACAGTACTCCAAATGTGGCCTAACCAAAGTCCTGTACAGTTGCAACATCACTTCACGACTCTTGAATTCAATCCCTTTGCTAATGAACGCTAATACACCATAGGCCTTCTTACAAGCTCTATCCACCTGAGTGGCAACTTTCAAAGACCTATGAACATAGACCCCAAGATCCCTCTGTTCCTCCACCTCACTAAGAACCCTATCGTTAACCCTGTATTGCGCATTCTTATTTGTCTTTCCAAAATGGACAACCTCATACTTGGCAGGGTTAAACTCCATCTGCCACTCCTCAGCCCAGCTCTGCATCATATCCAAGTCCCTTTGCAGCCGACAAGAGCCCTCCTCACTATCCACAACTCCACCAATCTTCGTATCATCTGCAAATTTACTGACCCACCCTTCGACTCCCTCATCCAATTCATTAATAAAAATTACGAACAGCAGAGGACCCAGAACTGATCCCTATGGAACTCCACTTGTAACTGGGCGCCAGGCTGAATATTTACCATCTACCACCACTCTCTGACTTCGACCGGTTAGCCAGTTTTCTATCCAACTGGCCAAATTTCCCTCTATCCCATGCCTCCTGACTTTCCGCATAAGCCTACCATGGGGAACCTTATCAAATGCCTTACTAAAATCCATGTATGCTACATCCACTGCTCTACCCTCATCCACATGCTTGGTCACCTCCTCAAAGAATTCAATAAGACTTGTAAAGCAAGACCTACCCTTCACAAATCCGTGCTGGCTGTCCCTAATCAAGCAGTGCCTTTCCAGATACTCATAAATCCTATCCCTCAGTACCCTTTCCATTACTTTACCTACCACCGAAGTAAGACTAACTGGCCTGTAATTCCCGGGGTTATCCCTATTCCCTTTTTTGAACAGGGGCACAACATTCGCCACTCTCCAGTCCCCTGGTACCACCCCCGTTGACAGTGAAGATGAAAAGATCATTGCCAACGGTACTGCAATTTCCTCTCTTGCTTCCCACATAATCCTAGGATATATCCCATCAGGCCCGGGGGACTTGTCTATCCTCAAGTTGTTCAAAATGTCCAACACATCTTCCTTCCTAACATGTATCTCCTCTAGCTTACCAGTCCGTTTCACACTCTCCTCTTCAACAATACGGTTCCTCTCATTCGTAAATACTGAAGAAAAGTACTCATTCAAGACCTCTCCTATCTCTTCCGACTCAATACACAGTCTCCCACTACTGTCCTTGATTGGACCTACCCTCGTTCTCGTCATTCTCATGTCTCTCACATACGCATAAAATGCCTTTGGGTTATCCTTGATCCTCTCCGCCAGAGATTTTTCATGCCCTCTCTTGGCTCTCCTAATCCCTTTCTTCAGGTCCCTTCTGGCTATCCTGTATCCCTCCACTGCTCTGTTTCAGTTTCAGAGCTGTGTCATTACACACAGCTAAAGAAGGGCTTTCCTGAAGAAGGGCTCATGCCCGAAATGTCGATTCTCCTGCTCCTTGGATGCTGCCTGACCTGCTGCGCTTTTCCAGCAACACATTTTCAGCTCTGATCTCCAGCATCTGCAGCCCTCACTTTCTCCTGTGTCATTACACATAAGAGCATCCAAACAAGGAACAGGAGTAGGCCACTTGCCCCATCATTCCTGCTCCACCATTTGATAAGATCCCGGCTGATCAGATTTCAACCTCTCTTGACATCCCTGCACATCCCTGGACAGTCTTAGTCATCAAGAATCTCTGCCTTCACAATATCGAAAGATTCTGCATCCGTGCCCTTTGGAGGAAGGGAATTCCAGAGACTCTCAACCCTCTGAGAGAAAAAATGTTTCCTCTTCTTTGTCTTCAGTGGGCGCCTCCATACTTTATTATGAAAATGGTGGCAGATTAACAATGCTCAGGCTCCTGCTCGTCTGCTGTTTTCTTCTGCCCATTTCTCTTTTTCTTTACTTTGCCTCTTTTCTTTCCAACTTTCTTCTCTCTGCTGTTCTCTCTGACCGTTTGCCCTCATGGGGAGTTCGGCTGCGGTGGGCCCAGTGCCAGAGCGTGGAGTCCAGCTCAAGACCCCTGTTAACTGCCGCGCAGAGGGGCATTGGGACAGTTTCAATTCCTTTTTGTTCGGTTTCTTTATTTTCAGTTCTTGTTTTAAATTCTAGCTACTGTATTCTATGATGGTGCTGTTTAAATGATGACCCCTAGTTCTGGGATTCTCCCACAAGAGGAACCATCCTTTCCACATCCGCCTGGTCAAGTCCTCTCAGGAGCTGAGATGTTTCAATAAAGTGATCTCTGTGTTTTCTAACCTCCAGAGGAGACAGGCCCAGTCTGTCTGGCCTTTCCTCATACGATGGTCCCATAATGTCTGAACACGTTGATTAAAAAAAAATCAAGCAAAGTTACTGAAAGTGGCCATTTGACCCATCGTCCTATCCTATCCCATCGTCCAGCAGCTGGTCATTGTAACATTCTGACTCAATGCATGATGCAGTTTGATGAACGGGTTTGTTAGGATTCTGGTAACAAATCCCTGCCAGTCATTAATGCCAGTGCTGCTGCTTTGCCAATCGATAAAACAGGAAGAACATTTTCTCCCATCAGGCACTGGGCCAATCCAGTGAGGGCAATTGTGCAGGAGCTTTGCCTGAATGGTTGTGAAGATGCCTCACAGATGGATCTGAGCATAGGTCTGAAGTTCTCTCATTGATTCCAGAGAAATGGCAGAGACCTGGCTGATGGGTGTTTCGCTGTATCACTCACACACAGACCCGGTTGCACTGGGGTGTGATGACAGTAAAAAGCAAGGTGACCATAGTACAAGTGGACCATGAGGCTACTCTCTCATTACAGGGAGACAACAGGTGGTGGTTTAACCTGAGGGACACTACGCCTCAGGCGAGGGGAGAGGTTGGGAAGGAGAGACCTTCACAGTAACCTCAGATGGTGTGGGAATTGAACCACACTATCACTCTCCATTGCAAACCAACCATCCACACTAACTGACTCCAAACGTGGTGATTGTAACTGCTCTGTGTGAGGGTTTCTCGACATGTCAATGACTTTGTTCACCCCTCGCTGCTGTCGTTTGGAGGCAGCTGACAGAGTGTTGGATCTTGAATAAAATGGTGACCTTCTGAAAAAAGATGCCAGGGAGGGGAAGTGCTTAATGTAAGACCATAAGACCCTGGGACAGAAGTAGGCTATTCGGCCCTCAAGTCTGCCCTGCCATTCAGTGAGATCATGGCTGATCTGATAATTCTCAACTCCGGTTTCCTGCCTTCTCCCTGACTGTTTCAGTCTCATAGCTACTTAACAATCCAGCCTTGACACCCCTCTGCAGTCAAGAATTCCACAGATTCGCTCCCCTCAGAGAGAAAAAATTCCTCCTCATTTCTGTCTTAAATGGTCAACTCCTTACAACCTCTGGTCCTAGACTCTCCCACAAGGGGAGGCAACCTCTCCATATCTCTCCTGTCATGTCACCGTAAGAATGGTGCATGTTTCTATCATTACTGTCAATCCAAAAGGCCCAATCTACACAGCCTCACCTCATAAGATAGTCCCTCCATACCTGGCTTTAGCCTGGTGAAACTTCCCTGAACTGCCTCTCGCATCTTTTCTTAGAAAAGGGGACCAAAACCACATTATTCCCAGCTTGTGGTCTGACTAGTGCTTTGAATAGTTTTAGCAAAATCTCCATCCTTTTATATTCCATTCCCTATGAAATAAAGGCCAACATTTCATTTACCTTCTCTATTACTCACTGAACTCGGATGCTGGATTTTTCTGACTTATGCACAAGGATGCACACATCTTTCTGTTCAGTAGCTTTCTGCATTTAAATAATATTCAGCTCCTCTAATCTTCCTGCCAAGGTGCTTAACTTCACATTTTCCCACATTATATTTCCTCCATCTGCCAAGTTCGAGGCACTCGGTTAACCCGTCTCTATCCTCCTGCAGATGCTGTCACTCTCTCTACTTGCCTTCCCAAGTATTTGAGTATCATCACAAACTTGGCTAAGGTACATTCACTTTCCTCATCAAAGCCATGAATATATTGTGTAAATAATTGTGGTCCCAACACAAATCCCTGTGGTGCTCCACTATTTACAGGTAGACTTTCTGAAAATGCCCTGATTCCCCCTTCTTGCAGCATCAAAGATACTGGATGAATATAACTGTGTTGTAAATTCCTGCGTTCTATTTTGGACCTAAGCCAATGAGAACTGAAGTTTCCAACAATTCATAGAAACCCATGAATCCAAGATTGTAACCTAACCTTCAGGATCACAGAATAGTTTGGAGCTGAGTGTTTATGAAAGACAGATGAACGAAGGGAAATAATAAATGAACAAAATAAGAAAATAAGTCTCGTATCTATAGTTTAGTTTTGGTTTTCATATATTTTCATTTGCAAGAACTTTGGAAGAGCCTACCATGTAGTAGAAATTTAATGCACCCTTCAGGAATTTAAGTCAATTCAATCCATCAGTTTTACAATCCCGATAAAAACTAAACGAACTGCAGATGCTGGAAATCAGGAACAAAATTAGAAACTGCTGGAAAAAGCTCAGCAGGTCTGGCAGCATTTGTGGAGAGAAATCAGAGTTAATGGTTTGGGTCCTTCCTGAGGAAGGGTCATTGGACCTGAAAGGTTAACTCTGATTTCTCTTCACAAATGCTGACAGACCTGCTGAGCTTTTCCAGCAATTTCTGTTTATGATTGTCACAGTCCAGTTGTATTTTCACTCGTAAGTTGTCATAGTTCCTTCTTTTTCTTTTTTAATCGGGGGATGGGGGCTGGGCCAGCAGTTATTATTTAACCCTGACTGCTCTGTCGAAGATGATGGTGAGCTGCCTCCTTGACCCACTGAAGTCCTAGGGGTTTAGAAACATCCATAAAGCCCTTAGGGAGGAAACTCCAGGAGTTTTGCCGCTGGTTTAGAAAAAACAGTCCACTGAAATATCAAAATGGCCTTCAGCTCATCAACTTTCTTTTATTTGAAACATGTTATTCAAAGAAAAACTAGCCTTAAATTTACTGTGTATCATTGTGTGGTGTTGTTCCAAATTCCCCTTTATACTTTTCGATATACTTTGGTGACATATAAGGCAAACACTTTTGTTTTTTGAAGTTGTGAAATTAAATTTTTCCGTTCCAGGTATTTGGTGTTTTCAGTCAATGTATCATAATCCATTCTCCCTGTGTTTAATTCAACTTGGTAAGAATCACAGAATCCCTACAGTGTGGAAGCAGGCCCTTCTGCCGAAAAAGTCCACACCAACCCTCCGAAGACTATCCCTACCAACCCCATTCCCCTAAACTATTACTCTACATTTACCCCTTACTGATGCACCTAACCTACAAATCCCTGAACATGATGGGCAATTTAGATTAGATTACCTACAGTGTGGAAACAGGCCTTCAGCCCAACAAGTCCACACCGACCCGCCGAAGCACAATCCACCCAGACCCATTCCCCTACATTTACCCCTTCACCTAACACTATGGGCGATTTAGCATGGCCAATTCACCTAACCTGCACATTTTTTTTTGGACTGTGGGAAGTAACTGGAGCACCTGGAGAAAACCCACGCAGACACGGGGAGATTGTGCAAACTCCACACAGTCAGACTGCCTGATGCGGGAATTGAACCCGGGTCTCTGGCACTGTGAGGCAGCAGTGCTAACCACAGTGCCACCGTGCCGCCCACAGATTACTTACAGTGTGGAAACAGACCCTTCAGCCCAACAAGTCCACCCTAACCTGCACATCTACCACCCCTTGAGAAAAAGAACAGGAAATGACGTCACCATAAGAAATGACATCACCACCAGAAATGACATCACCAACCCAAAGAAACCCAAATATATAAATAGAAAGAAGGAATCATCAGCAGTGCTTTGTCTGGAGGCTCACTGAAGATGTTACCTCGTGTGGTGACGAAAGATCTGAAAATGAACCTTCCAGTTCAGCAAGCAAACCTACATCTAGAACCTCAACCTAAACTACAAATCTTCTCAAAACTCACTGCACATCTAGCAGATTGTTGGTGTGAGGTCTGAGTGATCACTAAGTTTGGTTTGCATTAGTTGTGTAAGCTGTGAGCACTGGCCAATGTCCCTGGCCCACTAGACTGTTGATCGTATGTTATGGTGGGGCAGGAATTCTGGTGGCTCCTGACCGGAGGCTAAAAGCTTGGAATGACAGATGGTAAGGTGGCTTTATTTCTTCTCACAAAGCTACAGTTGAGAATATTGAGAGTATTGTCAGTGTGAACTATTGTAATAGAGATGTGTGAAAAATGATCAGGCCTTCAAATCGTTTCTTCTCAATCTTTAAGGGAAACATAAACAGGAATTCCCAGAGATTGCTCCCTGGTTATCCAGATTACATCTGGCAGACAATGGCATTGATGGAAGGGGAAGCAGCAGCACCATGGGTCCAATAATGTTTACCGAAATATTGTCTCAGTAAGTATCATTACAAATATCCTTCAGATTCACTATATTTTGGAAGATTTAGGTTTTGAAGGGTGTGAAAGAATCAATTTATTCCAGGTTTATAGGAGATAACTGGAGTGATTTCTTTGAAAGGGATCATTGAAAGTTCACTATAGTTTGAAATAACTCCACAGAGGCCGGTATCCCATCACCAAGTCACCCTTTATTCACACACAGAGCGTCCTTGACACTGATCCAGCTCCCTCAGAGCCAGCTCTCAGAGTGAACAGAACCTCTGACACTCCTGTTTCTATCTGTCAGCCAGGGTTCCCCGACTGGACAAGATTAACCCCAATCAGGGAACTCATATTCTACTCATGTTATAATCACTAGACAGATAGAAGCCTTTTTTTAACAAGACTTCCTGGAATTCATATGATTTTGAATATTTGATTTGATTTGATTTATTCTTGCCACATGTATCTAAGTTCAGTGAAAAGTTTTGTTTTGCGAGCAGTTCAGGCAGATCGTACCATACAAAGATCATAGGGTGAATGAACAGAGCGAGGAATACAATGTTTCAGCTGCAAAGAAGGCACACAAAAAGCAAGATCAACATTAAATTTGAGATTTGAGAGGTCCATTCAGAAGTCTAATAATAGCGGGGAAGGAGCTATTCTTGAATCTATTGGTATATGTGTTTAAGCTTCTGTATCTTCTGTCCGATGGAAGAGTTTGGAGGCGATTATAACCGAGGTGGGAGGGGTCTTTGATGATGTTGGCTGCATTCCAAGGCAGAGAGAAGTGTCGATGGACTCAATGGATGGAAGGTTGGCTTGTGTAATGGTTAGGGTGTGTTCACAAGTCTCTGTAGTTTCTTACAGTCCTGGGCAGAGCATTTGCTGTACCAAGCCGTAATGCATCTGGATAGGATGTTTTCTATGGTGCGTCTATAAAAGCTGGTGAGGATCCTTGTGGACATGCCGAATTTCCTTAGCCTCCTGAGGGAGAGGAGGCATTGTTGTGCCTTCTTGAACGTTGCATCAACATGGATGGTCCAGGACAGATTGTTGGTGATGGTCACTCCTAGGAACTTGGTAGTCTTGCCCTCAGCACCATTGATATAATTAGGACAGTGGCCTCCTCCTTGCTTCCTGAAGTCAATAATCAGCTGTTTCATTTCAGATAAGTGCTTGCTTTACTGTAGATCCTGACTGGCACTGTTTTGAACCCTGATTCATCTGGAAAATTTGGACTCAGTAACAAGAAGCCTGCTGGGAAGGCCTGTCTGGTGAATTCTCCCATTTCTGAAAGAGTCCTCTTGTTGAGTGTAGAGTGAAACCTATTTGATTTTCTGAATGAATGATTGAAGGAATTCTCAATATTGTATTTCCTTAGTGATCTGTGTCTATCAGGACTTCAGAGGTGACCCTATAGGATTAGTGACCCACCAACACAATTTGAACTTCAGAACAACAGACCAGAACATTCTACAATTATCCTTTTGGCTTTCAAGAATGTTTCCAATGACAACAAAGTATATATTTTTTTCCTTTTTTAAAAATCATCAGAGGGAATTTCATTTTCTATTCATTTCTCCTAACAAACATGTATCTGTGTGTTCACCTGTGCATTTTGAGAATATTTCAAAGGATAAACATTTATGCTTCTATATTACTGACTACGTGCCTTAACCACAGATTAGTGAATAAGTTTTGTTTTGATAATAAAGCAGTAGTTGCATTTACTAAGAAACCTGGTTGATAGATCGTGTTTAAAATTGGATCCAAACAAGGTATTTAATTGGGCATCTTGATGACAGGAAAAGGTATTTTTATTTTATGATGTAACCCATGGAGTAGTGGCACTATAGTGACACTGCACCCTTCCAGCCTCTGTCATAACAGTACTTTTGAAAGTCTCTGTAATCTGACTGGCTGTGTTCACTGTAACCTTGGAAATATTTAACCTGCTTTGGGGAGGCAGTGACATGCTGACAATGTGACTTGACTAGCAATGCAGAGCTGAAAAATGTGGTGCTGGAAAAGCACAGCAGGTCAGGCAGCATCAAGGAGCAGGAGAGTCGACGTTTCGGGTTGGGCCCTTCATCAGGTTCCTCCTCCTCGGATGCTGCCTGACCAGCTGGGCTTTTCCAGCGTCACACTCTCAACTCTGACTCGCCAGCATCTGCAGTCCTCACTTTCTCCGAGCAATGCAGAGCTCCAGGTTAATGTTCTAGAGACTCCCACAGGGTTTGAAACTCACCAATGCAGATGGTGAGCTTTGAATTCAATTTTAAAATAAAGGTGTAAAAAAGTTAGCCCAATAGCAACTACTGTCAATAGTGGGGAAAAAAGCATTTGGTTCACCAATCACTTTTCAGGAAAGAAATCTACCATCCTTACTCTGTCTGTTCCTCTTTCTCATGATCTGATAATTATTGTGCTACTTTCACATGACAACAGCTATGCAGGCAAACAAAGTTCCATGTACAAAATGTGTGGCTCTGCTATTAACTTCACAAATTCAACATTTACCACTCTGGTTCAGCACTTTGATATTTTAAACAGTGTGAAGTCACCATAGTGACTCAATAGATAGAAGTCACACTTGAAACAGAAATTACTAACTGGTCTGAAGTGATGTGATGTCTTGGAGCACTTTAAGGTCCATTTCAATACAAGGTATTGTTGAGATTAAGTAGTCAAGGCTAACAGAGGATGTTACAGCAAATTATGGGCCAGTGTTCCTCTGTTTTTCTTTCTAGTGGTATTTAGAATTGAACTATCCCTTTTATCACCTTTTCTTTTATCTCTGGGCTCATCTGAATGGAATTTTCCTTACAGGCTGATTAAATTTTCAGATCATTTGATGGAACTGGATCTGGATAATAATTGCCTGGGTGAGCTGTGTGGAAAGGAGATACTCAAAGCCTTAAGGGAGAGGAAAGAAGGTACTGTCAACTTTTTTTCCTTTTCAATGTGTCAGGCACATGAATAGGAAAGGTTTAAAGGGATATGGGTCAAGCGCAAGCAAGTGGGACTAGTTTAGTTTGGGAAATTTGGTCAGCATGGACAAGTTAGACTGACGGGTCTTTTCCTGTGCTGTGTGACTCTATGACTCTGTTAGTTTATCAGCAACTTAGAGCAAAGGGGCTAGCTATCCAGAACATTGGCTCCAATATTTGAAAGAGAGTCAGGAATATACTTTTGGGGAACAAGTTCAAAGCTGGAGTCACTGATGGTGTTTGTTTTCCCTGACATTGTGTAGATATTTACTATGGGATCTTTTACATATTTGTTGCTGGCTACCTATTGGATAGAAAAGCCTGTGGAACAAGGCTTCAGTTGAGTAGCCAAGACATTGTAGGGGAGGGGGTGCTCGGAGAGGGGAAGTGGCAGCATTGTGGTATTGCCAATGCATTGCTAACTCAGTATCCAAGGGTAATATTCTGGGAATATGGGACCTCGGCGAAATCTGAATTCACTACAAATCTGGAATACCAAGATTACTTAATAGCCATAAAACCACAGTCAATTGTTCTAACCCATCTAGTTCATCCAGATCCTTTAGCAAAAGAAATCTGCTGCCCTACTGTGGTGTTTTTTTGTTATTTATTCACATAATGAGGACATTGCTGACTAGGGCCAGCATTTATTGTCCAGAGGGTAGTTAAGAGTCAACCCCATTGCTGTGGGTCTGGAGTCACATGTAGGCCAGACCAGGTAAGGATGGCAGCTTCCTTCCCTAAAGGACATTAGTGAACCAAACAGCATTTCCTTGACAATTGGTTCTTGCTCATCTTAATGGATTCTTAATCCCAGATTTCTTTTTAAAATTGAATTCAGATACCGCCATCTGCTGTAGCAGGATTTGAAACTAAGCCACACTTGAAACAGAAATTACTAACTGGTCTGAAGTGATGTGATGTCTTGGAGCACTTTAAGGTCCATTTCAATACAAGGTATTGTTGAGATTAAGTAGTCAAGGCTAACAGAGGATGTTACAGCAAGTTATGGGCCAGTGTTCCTCTGTTTTTCTTTCTAGTGGTATTTAGAATTGAACTATCCCTTTTATCATCTTTTCTTTTATCTCTGGGCTCATCTGAATGGAATTTTCCTTACAGGCTGATTAAATTTTCAGATCATTTGATGGAACTGGATCTGGATAATAATTGCTGTTACTTAGGTCGCTGGATTAAAAATCCAGTGATAATACCACGAGGCCATTGCCTCCCTTATGTGTGACTCCAGACCCACAATAATGTGGTTGACCCTCAACTACAGATGGGTGATAAATGTTGGCCCAAACAGTGGCACTCAAATCTTATAAACTAATTTTTTTAAAAGTATGTGGGGGAGGGATTGATGGATTATATGGAGGTGGAGTCAAGCGTCTGCAAAGAGAGAAACAGTGTTAATGTTTCAAATCCAGTCTGACTCTTTACCAAGCCTATACGGAACCCGAAACATTCACTGTTTCTCTCCCCACAGACACTGACAGACCTGCAAGGTTCCTCCAGCAATTTCTGTTTTTAATTTCACATTTCCACCATCTATAGTATTTTGCTTTGGTAAGTGTGTTATGTCATTGGTGGATAGAGGATGGGCAGATGTCTGTTCCTATTGACCCAGGAACAGTGCTGTAAATGTACTTGCATAATAGATCCTGAACTTTCACCTTCCAGGTTTCTTGTAACGCTGAAACACAAACAAATGGGTTAAATATTAAAAACTTGCCAAAATAGAGATCTTTGCCTTAAACTGTTTTACGCACAAATGCATTTCCTTATAGTGCCTTATCCTGCTTTAATTAAAGTTACAATCTGGTGAAGTGGGGCTCTCTTTGGAATCTTTAAGGTTTTAATTTCTTGCTTGACTCAAACTTGCCTTTGGTTTCGGTGGGAGGAGAGTTAAGGCTATTCTTATATGTCTGTAGTGACCACAGTCTAGAGAAGATGGTCCTATCCTGACAGTAATATTGGTTTAACTTATCTTAAACAAATCAATGCTGACTGTCTTTGACTTACTGTAAATTTCTATTAATTGCTATTAATTCCAATTCAAATATTGAATTCTAATGGTTTTTCCACCATAGCTCCACATTGGTGTGGGAATGACAATGCATGATCTGAATATGTCATTGTACATTGAAGGCAATGAGACACTTCCCTATTCCCCAAGAGAAATTGCACCTGTTGAGACCAAACAAGAAACAGAAATTGCTGGAGAAACTCAGCTGGTCTGGCAGCACCTGCAGGAAGAAAGCAGAGTTAAGGTTTTGAGTCCGGTGACTCTTCATCAGTGGCTTTAACATGGGAGAACTAGCAGTACTAACTGTTGCTAACACACTAACACACACACTAATACACTAAAACACGCACACTAACACACTAAAACACACTAAAATACACACTAACACATACACACTAACACACAAAAACACACACACTAACATACTAAAACACACTCACTGACACACTAAAACATACACTAACACATACACACTAACACACACTAACACACACACTAATACACTAAAACACACACACTAAACACACTAAAACACACACACTAATACATACACACTAACACACACACTAACACACTAAAACACACACACTAAAACACACACACTAACACACAGACACTAGCACACACACTAATACACTAAAACACACACACTAACACACTAAAACATACACACTAACACACACACTAGCACACACTAACACACTAAAACATACACACTAACACATACACACGAACACACACTAACACGCTAACTCACAGACACTAGCACACACTAACACACACTAACACATAAACACACTTAAACACACACTAACACACTAACGAACACACACTAGCACACACATTAGCACACTAACACACACACTAACACACTATAACACAAAAACACACATTAATACACTAATACACACACTAACACACACATACCAACACACACTAGCACACACATTAACACACTAACACACACACTAACACACTTTAACACACAAACACACTAACACACACTAACACACTAACATGTACGACACACTAACAGACACACTAATACACCAACATACTAAGACACACTAGCACACTAACACATGAACTAATACATGATAATTGCATGATGTCAGTTGTCATCGAGAGTGTGGTGCTCGAAAAGCACAGCAGGTCAGGCAGCATCTGAGGATCAGGAGAATCGACGTTTCAGGCATAAACCCTTCACCAGGAATTAATCATTTGTCGATTCTCCTGCTCCTCAGATGCTGCCTGATCTGCTGTGCTTTTCCAGCACCACACTCTCGACTCTGAGCTCTAGTATCTGCAGTCCTCACTTTCACCTATAGTTACTTGCTGCACAACAATGAAAGAATGTATGATGCCACTTTTTATGTTCCAGCCTCTGTGTGGGTAAAACAAAAAAGAGAGGAGAAGAGTGAAGTGAGGCTATTTAAATTTTTTTAAACTAGATTTTCATGGAAGTGACAAATTTCAGTCGAAAAACGTCCAGGTCCAGAAGACTGGTTTCTTTTTAAACAATCCCAGGCTGCTCGTTCATGTTCCAGTGAGTCATGCGAGGGTTGGTATCAATCCCATTGCCTCTGGAGGCAGTTCTGAGGAAAGGTTGCTCATCATGAAATGTTAACTCTGATTTCTCTCCACAGATGCTGCCAAGTCTGTTGAGCTTTTCCAGCAATTTCTGTTTTTGCTTCTGGATGTAATTGGATGCTGCCAGAGGACGCACCTTACTTCTCTCAGAGTTTAAGCCATTTGAATGGAAGGCTATTAGACTCTGTAGCTGTCACCCACTCACAACCCTCACCCGTGCCCCTTAAACCTCCATGAACTCTCCACTCCCATTTGTTCAGCACCTCCTACCCCCAACCTTGCCTCTGCCATAGAAAAAAGGACAATTTAACAGAGATGTTTAAGAACTAGAATTTTTAATAGAATAGACAACAAGGAACTGCTTCTATTGCCAGGAAGATCATAAAACCAGAGATCATAGATTCAAGATAATTGACATAAAATACCTGTGAGTGAAGTTAGATGCTATCTTATAAAGTAAGCATTTAATAATATACCACACAGTGTTTATGATGTACATTTCCAGAAAGGATAGTGGAAGGAATTGCAATTTTTACTTTCATAAACATATAAATTTGAAAGGGAGCATTCATAGTGCTTTGATGAAAGAACAAAGGCATGAAACAAATGCTATTGCTCCTACAAAGAGCCAGCACCTTTACAGTGGGCCAAACAGTCTCATTCTGTATGAACTGTGGCTAAAACAGTTGATGTGTGACTACAATGTGACTGTTTGATGTGTCTACAGTTTGGATATGTTAGCAGTTCACACTGGGGTTCTACTGCAATTTCACACGATGACATGGCAACAGCTCGCAATACAAGATAAGCCTCATCTCCAGTTAATAATAACAGTGCAACAACAGTCCTGCTTTTGGGAGAATGATGTGGGATTTTTCTTTCCTTTTCAGCAAAGCTGCAGAGTTTAAGTATCAAAGTGACAGCCCAAATGAATGATGATACTTTTAGCAATATTCTGAAAAGCTCCAAAAAGGTGAAGAAAAGTAAAAGAAAGAAGGTAAAGAACAGCATGTAACAGCTGCGGGAAACCACCGAAAATGTAATATTCCAATCATGCTTCGTTCCAGAGTTCCTGAGCTAAGAAGAGAAGGTTAAAGTAGCATTAGTGCATTAGAAATGGGGACAGTCATGTAGAGGAGCTTTGGTTTCAGGACATGAGTGTATTGTGTTAACCCATCTGGTCAAGATGGGATCTCCAAATTGACCGTGTCTGCATATGGTAGAAGTCAGATGACTATGGCAGATCAGGAAGGGCATTTGGATATGGTTGCATTTTGATACATCTCCCTTTTTATACAACAAAACCTTCCATGCACTGATCGTGTACATTTTGAATTAGATAGGAACAGGAGGAGGCTGTTCAGCCCTTGAGCCTGTTCCACCATTCAATGAGGTAATGGCTGATCTGTGGCCTAACTCCATGTCTACGCCTTTGGCCCATATCCCTGAGTTGCTCTGCTTAACAAAAAAATGTAACTGTCTCAGATTAAAAATTAACAACAAATCCAGGATCCACTGCTATATGTGGAAGACAGTGTTCCAAACCTACACCACTCTTTGTGCTTATTAATTATCCATGTTACTCCACATAAACAAGACTGTTCTCAAGCATTAGCAACTCATTACTCTGCGTATGCATTGTCCACCTAGTCCTTAAATCGTGTATGTCTCTTAATGATACACGTACCTGTTGTTTTTCTTGGCTGTTCATTTTGTTGATGTTCCTTCCCTGCTGTGGGTTGTTCCTGTAGCGCCTATTTTTATTGTTGGCTTCAGAATCACTGCAATGTTATGGTGCAGAAGGAGGCCACCTGGCCTATTGTGTCTGCACCAGATCATCACATCAGCATCATTACCTCGTGCCAATCTCCTGCTTTTCCTCATAGAGAAAAAGTGCTAGATAAAATGATGGGGCTAAAGAACAGTAAGTCCCCTGGACCTTATCAGATACATGCCAGGGTATTAAAGGAAAAAGGAGAAAGTGAGGTCTGCAGATGCTGGAGATCAGAGATGGAAATGTGTTGCTGGAAAAGCGCAGCAGGTCAGGCAGCATCCAGTGAACAGGAGAATCGACATTTCGGGCATTAGCCCTTCTTCAGGAAGAAGGGCTAATGCCCGAAACGTCGATTCTCCTGTTCCCTGGATGCTGCCTGACCTGCTGCGCTTTTCCAGCAATACATTTCCTATTAAAGGAAAAAGTACAGAGATAGTTGATGCACTAGGAGTAATCTTCCAGGAATCTGTGGACTCTGGAAAAGTCCCGGAGGTTTGGAAAATTACCAATGTAACACTTTTATTCAAAAAGGGAGGGAGACAAAAAACAGATAACTAAAGGTCAGTTAGTTTGACATCTGTTATTGGGAAAATGTTAGAGTCTACTATAAAGGATGTAATAACAGAGCATTTAGAAATACATAATATAATCAAACAGGGTGCCACAATGGCTCAGCGGATGGCGCCGTTGACTCACAGTGCCAGCGACCTGGTTCGATTCCAGCCTCGGGTGAATGTCTGTGTGGAGTTTGCTCATTCTCCCCGTGTCTGTGTGGGTTTCCTCCCACAATCCAAAGATGTGCAGGTTAGGGTGGATTGGCCATGCTAAATTGCCCATAGTGTTCAGGGATGTGTAGGCTGGATGCATTAGTCAGAGGGAAATGTAAAGTAATAGGGTAGGGGAATGGGTGTGGATAGGATACTGTTTGGAGGGTTGGTGTGAACTTGTTGGGTTAAATGGCCTGTTTCCACATGGTAGGGGCTCTATGAGAGTCAGCATGGCTGCTTGAAGGAGAAATCAGGCCTGACACATTTATTAGAATTCTTTGAGAAGGGGCAAATAGGATAGATAAAGAGGAACCAGTTGATGCCATATATCTGGATTTCAGAAGGCATCTGATAAGGTTCCACACATTAGACTACTTAATAAGATAAGATGGTAAAAACAATGACTTCAGATGCTGGAAACCAGATTCTGGATTAGAGTGGTGCTGGAAAAGCACAGCATTTCAGACAGCATCCGAGGAGCAGGAGAATCCAGGCAGAATCCACTCTAATTCAAGAGCCCATGGTATTGGAGGCAGTACATTAGCAGAGATAGAGAATTGGCTAACTAATAGAAGACAGAGAGTTGAGATTAGGGGGACATTTTTAGGGTGGTGATCTGTAACTAGTAAAAAAACCACAGGGATATGTGCTGGAAAACAGTTACTTACAATACATATGAATGACTTGGATGATGAATGTACCATAACCAAGTTTGTGATGACACAGAAATAGGTGGGAAGGCAAATGGTGAGGATGACACAAAGAGTCTGCAGAAGGATATAGACAGGTTAAGAGAGTGGGCAAAAATTTGACAGATGGAATATAATGTTGGAAAATTTCCAGTTCTGCATTTTGGTAGATGCTGAATGTTATGTGGACAGAGAAAGCTTGCAGAAAGCTATAGAACATCGGGTTATGAGAATCCTCTTCCACAAATCACAAAAAGCTCACTTCAAAGTTTCAGTGGGGAGCAGGGAAGGCAAATGGGATGTTGGCTTTTATTTCAAAGGGAACAGAATATAAAAGTAATGACATATAACTGCTCTGGTATGTTGAACAGCTGTGTTTCTATTTTGTAATTTTGCCGCTGTCTGTAGACAAGTAGCTAGTTTTGTTCCACACTACCTTCCATTCTAACTGAGACTGGGAGAGGAAAAACTGCAGCCATTTTCTCTTGCCTGCTGTTTCTGGTGTGGTGTATTTCTTTGTGTTTTCTTAAGATTATTTCGATTGCTGATACAGCTGTCACTGAACATTGCTGATAGAAACAGTGAATTTTTTTCACAGTTCTTCCACACTCAATATCAGCTTCACTTCTGACACCATGGTCTGTGTTCACATGGCAGCAGTCTGGTCAGAATGGGCTGGCTGAGATGGTGACCTGAAGTGCATGTGCCTCAAGGTAGAGGTCTCATGATAATGGCAGATCAAGAAGGACATTTGTACACAAATGCATTTCAATTCAAACAGTAAGCATCATCAGTGAAAGGCATGATGCAGTGCAGCAAGAGGAGATGGGTTTTCTATGCTGCAGAAGGTATGGAATTCATGGACTGTAGCAAGTACTAACCGGGCAATTGTCAGCTTCTTGGAGACAGCAAGAGGTAGCAAGGTGGGAGTCTGGATTATGGTACACTATCCGGTCTCTGCAAAGCTATAGGGACAGTCAACCATCTGTTCTGTACCAGCATTGTCTCCTAGCATTGCAGTATTCCATTGGGCCTTTCCAGACCACCAATCCATTGTGGAGGTACCTATATTGACATGAGAATATCGGGAATAGAAGCAGGAATAGGCTGTATGGCCATTTGAACCTGCTTCATCGTTCACTAAGATTTGGCTAACCTTCCCCAGTATGCTGCTGACATCTACTGGTAAAATGAGGCAACAGTTCAGTTATATCAGAATGAGAACAGGCATTTAACATTATTGTTTTGTCATGCAAATATTTAAAGTCAGACAATTACATTTTTTAAATTCACTTTTAGGATGTGGGTGTCACTGACTGGGCCCAGCATTTATTGCCCATCCCTAGTTGGCCCTTGAGAAGGTGAGGGTGAGCTGCTGCAGTCCACCTGTTGTGGGTTGACCCACAATGTCATTAGGAAGGGAATTGCAGGATTTGAATCCAGCGACACTGAAGGAATTATGATATAATTCCAAGTCAGGGTGGTGAGTGGCTTGGAGGTGAACTTGCAGGTGGTATTTGCTGCCCTTGTCATAGAGTCATAGAGATGTACAGCACGGAAACAGACCCTTTGGTCCAACCCGTCCATGCCGACCAGATATCCCAACCCAATCTTGTCCCACTTGCCAGCACCCGGCCCATATCCCTCCAAACCCTTCCTATTCATATACCCATCCAATTGCCTCTTAAATGTTGCAATTGTACCAGCCTCCACCACATCCCTTGGCAGCTCATTCCATACACGTACCACACTCTGCGTGGAAAGGTTGCCCCTTCGGTCCCTTTTATATCTTTCCCCTCTCACCCTAAACCTATGCCCTCTAGTTCTGGACTCTCCGACCCCAGGGAAAAGACTTTGCCAATTTATCCTATCCATGCCCCTCATAATTTTGTAAACCTCTATAAGGTCACCCCTCGGTCTCCGATGCTCCAGGGAAAACAGCCCCAGCCTGTTCAGCCTCTCCCTGTAGCTCAGATCCTCCAACCCTGGCAACATCCTTGTAAATCTTTTCTGAACCCTTTCAAGTTTCACAACATCTTTCCGATAGGAAGGAGACCAGAATTGCACGCAATATTCCAACAGTGGCCTAACCAATGTCCTGTACAGCCGCAACATGACCTCCCAACTCCTGTACTCAATACTCTGACCAATAAAGGAAAGCATACCAAATGCCTTCTTCACTATCCTATCTACCTGCGACTCCACTTTCAAGGAGCTATGAACCAGCACTCCAAGGTCTCTTTGTTCAGCAACACTCCCTAGGACCTTACCATTAAGTGTATAAGTCCTGCAAAGATTTGCTTTCCCAAAATGCAGCACCTTGCATTTATCTGAATTAAACTCCATCTGCCACTTCTCAGCCCATTGGCTCATCTGGTCCAGATCCTGTTGTAATCTGAGGTAACCCTCTTCGTTGTCCTCCAATTTTGGTGTCATCTGCAAACTTACTAACTATACCTCTTATGCTCGCATCCAAATCATTTATGTAAATGACAAAAGGTAGAGGGCCCAGCACCGAGCCTTGTGGCACTCCACTGGTCACAGGCCTCCAGTCTGAAAAACAACCCTCCACCACCACCCTCTTTTGAGCCAGTTCTGTATCCAAGTGGCTAGTTCTCCCTGTATTCCATGAGATCTAACCTTGCTCAGCAGTCTCCCATGGGGAACCTTGTCGAACGCCTTACTGAAGTCCATATAGATCACATCTACTGCTCTGCCCTCTTCTAGATGGAAGCCGAATTCTGTGTTTTATGATCCTGTCCTACTAGCTACCTGATGAAGGAGCAGTGTTCTGAAAGCTAGTACTTCCAAATAAACCTGTAGGACTATAACCTGATGTTGTGAGATTTTTAACTTCTAGATGTAAGTGATCGTGGGTTTGGAAGGTGCTGTGTGAGTATCTTTGGAAAGTTTCTGCAGTGCATCTTGTAGATAGTCCACACTCCTGCTACTGAGCGTTGGCAGTGGAGGGAGTGAATGCTTGTGCAATCTGTGTTCTTGATTTCATTTCTTCTGTGTAGGATTTGACAACCTCACTCCCTCGGTTAACTGATAACCCTCGTCTGCTTCCTGATTTGTTAAGAAGCAACCTATCTCTATTAACTAGTGACTGATGGAGGGCACTTAAAGTACTGAAATTTAGAAATTTATAGAAGCATTGACCCAGTTCTTGGTTTCAAAGATTGATGACTACGGTGTGTTCTGTATTTAAAGAGAAATAAATTCAGAGAATGAGAATGATTCCAAATTGAATAGTGATTGATTCCAGAAATGAAACTTAGGAAACTATTCTACTTAGAAAAAAATATTAAGGGATATGTTTCAAATTTAAAAGTCTTGAAGTGATCAGATAAGGTAATGTCAAGAGGTTATAATGTTGAAAACGTACGATTCAGGAAATATGAACATGCCAAGAAATGAAAACTGCAAAGTTATGGTTTAATTTCTATCACTTTATGGAGAACAGCGCCACCTATTGCCACAGAAACTCCATTCTGGCATCACCAACAACATCGAATTAATTTTTGATTTATCAAAGAAAGCATGTGAATTTGAATTTGTAAAGTATTATTTTAAAAGGTTTATGAGGACTTGGATAATGGAGTTGAATGGGTTTTACTTTTTTTACAATCAGGATGTCTACAACTAGCCTTTGAACTCCTGATTTAGGAGGTTTGTAAAAGTGACCAATATTCTCTCTCCTGAGTGATATCCGGAATGTGCCTCATGAATGTTGGATGACGACAAGTTTGGGGACTTTTTGTAACAATGTTCCCACTGAAGGACCATGTATGAATAATAACAAATTTCAGAAAGGCACTTACAGATAAACAATATCCATGGAAACCTATTGCCGGTGTTTTCTAGATGGGAAGGGAGAGGTTGTAAAACAAATCTCACTGGATAATCTGCTGTGTTTTACAGAAAAAGAAGTAATCTGATGGAATGACTGGTGGATTATTGGATCTAGTTTTAAAGAGAGCTGGAATTCCAGTTTCCAATTTGTCAACGAAGAACAAAACCTCAGAATTTTGAAAGCCAACTTTGTACTCATGCACTTTGTTTGATAATGCATGCCCTTCACAATGTTTTCTGAATGCTTCTGTGCTCTTGTGAAAGGTATTTGCTTGGGGGAATGAACCATATTTCCTGCTTTTCGATACTTTCTAAATTTCTTGTGGCAGTTGAATGTTAACTGAAGAAAAGAAGGCCGTGTGCTTCCAAATATTTTATCTTTTTACAAATAAATGAATTAGGAGTAGGAGGTCACTCAGCCCCGTGAGCTTGGTCTGGAGTTCAGTAAGATCATGGCTGATCCTATTGTGGCCTCTCAACTCCATTTTCCTGTCAGATCCAATACCCTTTGCCTTCCTTGTTAGACAAGAATCCATCTACCTTTACATTGCTATCACCCTGCTTCCATTATCCTCTGGGAAACAGACTCTGAGAGAACAGACTTCTATCTTAAATGGAAGACCTCTATTTTGTAAACTGTGTCCCCTATTCCTAGTCTCTCTCACTAGGGTAACATTGCAACATCCACCCTGTTAAGTGGGATCACGTGTGTCTCAATAAGATCAGCTCTCAATCCTCTAAACTCCAATTAATACAGACCCGACCCTGGCAGGCCTTTCCTCCTGAGAGAAAGTGAGGACTGCAGATGCTGGAGATCAGAGTCGAGAGTGCGGCGCTGGAAAAGCGCAGCAGGTCAGGCAGCATCCGAGGAGCAGGAGAATCTATGTTTCAGGTATAAGCCCTTCATTAGGAATGGGAAAAGGCCTTTCTTCATCCAAGAGTCAGTCAAATGAACCTTCTCTAAAATGATTTGAATGCAATTATGTCCCTTCATAAATAAGGAAATACAGTCCTCTGGTGAAGCACTGGTTTTAGTGACCTACCTTCTATTAGTTTTTCGGTTTCCTTGTGTTGGTGATGTCATTTCCGGTTCTTTTTCTCACAGGGTGGTAAATGGGGTCTAAGTCAATGTGTTTGTTACAATATGTCTTCCAGCAAGGGGCCCAGCAATCACTTCCCTAGTTTCCCACAGAGTTCTAGGGTACATCTGATCAGTTCCTGGTGATTTATCCACTTTTATGCATTTCAAGATATCCAGCACCCCCTCCTCTGTAATATGGACATTTTTCAAGATGTCACTATCTATTTCCCCACATTCTATATCTTCCATGTCCTTCTCCACAGTAAACACTGATGCAAAATATTTGTTTAGTATTTCCTCCATCTCCTGCGGCTCCACACATAGGCTGCTTTGCTGATCTTTGAGGGGAAAGTGAGGACTGCAGATGCTCGAGATCAGAGCTTAAAAATGTGTTGCTGGAAAAGCGCAGCAGGTCAGGCAGCATCCGAGGAGCAGGAGAATTGAGGTTTATGCCCGAAATGTCGATTCTCCTTCTCCTTTGATGCCTCCTGACCCGCTGCACTTTTCCAGCAACACATTTTTAAGCTCTGATCTTTGAGGGGCCCTATTCTCTCCCTAGTTACCCTTTTGTCCTTAATGTATTTATAAAAACTCTTTGGATTCTCCTTAACCCTATTTGCCAAGCTATCGCATAACCTCTTTTTGCCCTCCTGATTTCTCTCTTAAGTATAGTGGTATGTGAATAAAGATTTCTGCACTCGTAGTTTTTTCACTGTTTACTACACCTGCACACAGATGACATGGGTGCTGGAAAAAAATACGCATTGACACTGTTTGGTGGTAGTGTGCGGGTTGTGAAGAAAAAGAAAAAAATAAGAAAATGTTTTTAAAAATACGAACACATGTCCTGTAAGTGAAGACATATTAAGTATGGAAGGGCAAAATGTGTTGGCACAGGCTTGGAGGGGCCAAAGGGCATGTTCCTATGCTGTATTGTTCTTTACATCTAAGAGATTTAATATCAATAAATGTTATTTGTATCTGAGTGATTGTCATCTAATGGTTGTGATTGGGTTATTGGGGGTATTGGAGGATATTGGGGTTATTGGGGGTATTGGGGTTATTAGGGTATTGGGGTTATTGAGGGTATTGGGTTTTGGGATTATTAAGTTATTGATTGTATTGGGGGTATTGGGGTTACTAGGGTTATTTGGAGATTAGGGTTATCGGGATTATTGGGGTCATTGGGGTTATTGTGGTATTGAAGGTAGTGGGACATTGGGATTATTGGAGTATTGGGATATTGGGGTTATTCGGGTATTGGGTTATTGGGGGTGTTGGGGTTATTAGGGTATTAGTGATATTGGAGTTAGTGAGGTTATTGGGTTTACTGAGGTAATTGGGGTATTGGGGTTATTGTGGTATTGAAAGTAGTGGGGCATTGGGATTATTGGAGTATTGGGGTGCTGGGGTCATTAGGGTTATTGGAGTGTTGGGGTCATTAGGGTTATTGGGATTACTGGAGTATTGGGGTCATTAGGGCTATTGGGTTATTGGAGTATTGGGTCATTAGGGTTATTGGGGTTATTGGAGTATTGGGGTCATTAGGGTTATTGGGGTTATTGGAGTATTGGGGGTGTTGGGGTCATTAGGGTTATTGGAGGTGTGGGGGTCATTATGGTTATTGGGGTTATTGGAGTATTGGGGTGTTGGGGTCATTAGAGTTATTGGAGTGTTGGGGGGTTTTGGGGTCATTAGGGTTATTGGGGTTATTGGAATATTGGGGTGTTGGGGTCATTAGGGTTATTGGAGTGTTGTGGGTGTTTGGGTCATTAGGGTTATTGGAGTATTGGGGTTATTGGAGTATTGGGGATGTTGGGGTTATTCGAGTATTGAGAGTGTTGGGGTTATTGGAGTATTGGGGTTATTGGAGTATTGGGGTTGTTGGGGTTATTGGAGTATTGGGGGTGTTGGGGCTATTGGGAGTATTGGGGGTGTTGGAGTATTGGGAGTATTGGGGTTATTTGGAGTATTGGCGGTGTTGGAGAGTTGGGGGTATTGGAGTATTGGGGATGTTGGGGTTATTGGGAGTATTGGGGTTATTGGAGTATTGGGGATGTTGGAGTGTTTGGGGTATTGGAGTATTGGGGTTATTGGAGTATTGGGGTTATTGGGGTATTGGGAGTGTTGGTGTTATTGGAGTGTTGGGAGCATTGGGGGTATTGGGTGTGTTGGAGTATTGGGGTTATTAGAGTGTTGGGGTTATTGGGGTATTGGGAGTATTGGGGTTATTGGAGTATTGAGGGTTATTGGAGTATTAGGGTTATTGGAGTATTGGGAGTGTTGGGGTTATTGGAGTATTGGGGTTATTGGAGTATTGGGGTGTTGGGATTATTGGGGGTTTTGGAGTATTGGGGTGTTAGGGTTATTTGGACAATTGGAGGTGTTGGAGTGTTGGGGGTATTGGAGTATTGGGGTGTTGGGGTTATTGGGAGTATTGGGGTTATTGGAGTATTGGGGGTGTTGGAGTGTTCGGGGTATTGGAGTATTGAGGTTATTGGAGTGTTGGGGTTATTGGGGTAATGGGAGTATTGAGGTCATTGGGGTATTGGGGTTATTGAGGTATAGGAGTATTGGGGTATTGGGGTTATTGGGGGTATTGGGGTTATTGGGGCAGTGGGGTATTGGAGTATTGGGGTTATTGGAGTGTTGGGGGTGTTGGGAGTATTGGGGTTATTGGAGTATTGGGGATGTTGGGGTTATTGGAGTATTGGGTTATTGGGGTATTGGGGTTATTGGAGTGTTGGGATTATTGGGGTTATTGGGGTATTGGGGTTATTGGGGTTATTGGGTATTGGAATATTGGGGTTAATGGGGTTATTGGGGTATTGGAGTATTGGGGTATTGGGGTTATTAGGGGTATTGGGGTTATTGGGGATATTGGGGTACTGGAGTATTTGGGTTATTGGAGTGTTGGAGGTATTGGGGTTATTGGAGTATTGGGGTTATTGGAGTGTTGCGGGTATTGGGGGTATTGGAGTATTGGGGTTATTGGGAGTATTGGGGGTGTTGGGGATATTGGGGTATTGGGGTTATTGGAGTGAGGGGGTGTTCGGTATTGGGGTTGTCAGGGTTATTGGAGTGTTGGGGGTGTTGGAGTATTGGGGTTATTGGAGTGCTGTGGGTATTGGGGTTATTGGACTGTTGGGGTTATTGGGGGTATTGGGGTTATTGGGAGTATTGGGGATGTTGGAATGTTGCGGGTATTGAGAGTATTGGAGTATTGGGGTTATTGGGAGTATTGCGGTTATTGGAGTGTTGGGGATATTGGGATTATTGGGGTCATTGGGGTGATTGGGGTATTGGAGTTATTGGAGTGTTGGGAGTACTGGGGTTATTGGAGTATTGGGGGTATTGGGAGTATTGGGTTATTGGGGTTATTGGAGTGTTGGGGATGTTGGAGTATTGGGATTATTGGAATATTTGTGTTATTGGAGTATTGGGGTTATTGGAATGAGTGGGGTGTTCGGTATTGGGGTTGTTGGGGTTATTGGATTGTTGGGGGTGTTGGAGTGTTGGGGGTGTGGAGTGTTGGGGGTGTGGAGTGTTGGGGTTATTGGAGTGTTGGGGTTGTTGGATTATTGGGGTATTGGGGTTATTGGAGTGTTGGGGTGTTGAAGTATTGGGGTTATTGGGATATTGGGGTTATTGGGGTATTGGGGCTATTGGGAGTATTGGGGTTATTGGGGTATTGGGGTTATTGGAGTGTTGGGGATGTTGGAGTATTGGGGTTGTTGGAATATTGGGGTTATTCGAATATTGGGGTTATTGGAGTATTGGGGGTATTGGGAGTATTGGGTTATTGGGGTTATTGGAGTGTTGGGGATGTTGGAGTATTGGGGTTGTTGGAATATTGGGGTTATTCGAATATTGGGGTTATTGGAGTGTTGGGGGTGTTGGAGTATTGGGATTATTGGAATATTTGGGTTATTGGAGTATTGGGGTTATTGGAATGAGTGGGGTGTTCGGTATTGGGGTTGTTGGGGTTATTGGATTGTTGGGGGTGTTGGAGTGTTGGGGTTGTTGGTGTGTTGGGGGTGTTGGAGAATTGGGGTTATTGGGATATTGGGGTTATTGGAGTGTTGGGGTTATTAGAGTGTTGGGGGTATTGGAATATTGGGGTTATTAGGGTATTGGGGTTATTGGAGTGTTGGGGTGTTGAAGTATTGGGGTTATTGGAGTGATGGGGTTGTTGTAGTATTGAGGTTGTTGGAGTATTGGGGTTATTGGAGTGTTGGGGGTGTTGGAGAATTGGGGTTATTGGGATATTGGGGTTATTGGAGTGTTGGGGTTATTGGAGTGTTGGGGGTGTTGGAGTATTGGGGTTATTAGGGTATTGGGGTTATTGGAGTATTGAGGTTGTTGGAGTATTGGGGTTATTGGAGTGTTGGGGGTGTCGGAGAATTGGGGTTATTGGGATATTGGGATTATTGGAGTTATTAGAGTGTTAGGGGGTATTGGAGTATTGGGGTTGTTGGAGTATTGGGATTATTTGAGTATTGGGGTTATTCGGGTATTGGGGTTATTGGAGTGTTGGTGTTGTTGGAGAATTGGGATTATTGGACGATTGGGGTTATTGGAGTAAGGGGGGTGTTCGGGTACTGGGGTTGTTGGAGTGTTGGCGGTGTTGGAGTGTTGGGGGTGTTGGAGTATTGGGGTTGTTGGAGTGTTGGGGTAATTGGAATGTTGGGGCGTTGGGGTGTTGGGGTTATTGGAGTATTGGGGTTGTTGGAGGATTGGGGTTGTTGGAGGGTTGGGGTTATTGGTGTGTTGGGGGTGTTGGAGTATTGGGGTTATTGGAATGTTGGGGGTGTTGGAGTATTGGGGTTGTTGGAGTGTTGGGGTAATTGGAATGTTGGGGCGTTGGGGTGTTGGGGTTATTGGAGTATTGGGGTTGTTGGAGGATTGGGGTTGTTGGAGGGTTGGGGTTATTGGAATGTTGGGGGTGTTGGAGTATTGGGGTTGTTGGAGTGTTGGGGTAATTGGAGTGTTAGGGTGTTGGGGTTATTGGAGTATTGGGGTTGTTGGAGTATTGGGGTTGTTGGAGTATTGGGGTTATTGGAGTGTTGGCGGTGTTGGAGTATTGGGGTTATTGGAGTGTTGGGGTTGTTGGAGTATTGGGGTTATTGGAGTATTGGGGTTATTGGAGTGTTGGGGATGTTGGGGTATTGGGGATATTGGAGTGTTGGGGTTGTTGGAGTATTGGTGTTACTGGAGTGTTGGAGGTGTTGGAGTATTGGGGGTGTTGGAGCGTTGTGATTATTGGATTGTTGAGGTTGTTGGAGTATTGGAGTTATTGGAGTATTCAGTGTGTTGGGGTTATTGGAGTGTTGGGGGTGTTGGAATGTTGGGGTTATTGGAGTATTGTGGTTGTGGGAGCTTTGGGGATGTTGGAGTATTGGGGTTATTGGAGTATTGGGGGTGTTGCGGGTTGGGTTTATTGGAGTTATGGGGGTGTTGGAGTATTGGAGTATTGGGGGTGTTGAGGGTATTGGAGTTTTGGGGGTGTTGGGGGTTGGGTTTATTGTGGTTTTGGAGGTGTTGGTGTATTGGGGGTGTTGGGGTTTTTGGAGTTTTGGTAGTGTTGTGGGGGTTGGGGTTATTGGAGTTTTGGGGGTGTTGGCGTTATTGGAGCTTTGGGGTTATTGGAGTTTTGGGGACGTTGGGGGTTGGGGTTATTGGAGTATTGGGAGTGTTGGGGTTACTGGAATGTTGGGGGGTTATTGGAGTGTTGGGGATTGTTGCAGGTGTTGGAGTGTTGGGGGTGTTGGGGTTATTGGAGTATTGGGGTTATTGGAGTGTTGCGGTTATTGGAGTGTTGGGGGGGTTTGGGTTATTGGAGTATTGGGGTTATTGGAGTGTTGCGGTTATTGGAGTGTTGGGGATGTTGGAGTTTTGGGGGTATTGGGGTTATTGGAGTGTTGCGGTTATTGGAGTGTTGGGGTTATTGGAGTATTGGGATTATTGGAGTGTTGCAGTTATTGGAGTGTTGGGGTGTTGGGGTTATTGGAGTGTTGGGGGTGTTGGGGTTATTGGAGTGTTGCGGTTATTGGAGTATTGGGGTTATTGGAGTTTTGGGGGTGTTGGAGTGTTGGGGGTGTTGGGGTTATTGGTGTATTGGGCTTATTGGAGTGTTGCAGTTATTGGAGTGTTGCAGTTATTGGAGTATTGGGGTTATTGGAGTTTTGGGGGTGTTGGAGTGTTGGGGGTGTTGGGGTTATTGGTGTATTGGGCTTATTGGAGTGTTGCAGTTATTGGAGTGTTGCAGTTATTGGAGTGTTGCAGTTATTGGAGTGTTGGGGGTGTTGGAGTATTGGAGGTGTTGGGGTTATTGGAGTGTTGGGGTTATTGGAGTGTTGGGGGTGTTGGGATTATGGGAGTGTTGCGGTTATTGGAGTGTTAGGGGTGTTGGAGTATTGGAGGTGTTGGGGTTATTGGAGTGTTGGGGTTATTGGAGTGTTGGGGGTGTTGGGATTATGGGAGTGTTGCGGTTATTGGAGTGTTGCGGTTATTGGGGTTTTGGGGGTATTGGAGTATTAGGGGTGTTGGGGTTATTGGAGTGTTGCGGTTATTGGAGTTTTGGGGGTGTTGGGGTTATTGGAGTGTTGCGGTTATTGGAGTGTTGCGGCTATTGGAGTGTTGGTGGTGTTGGAGTATTGGGGTTATTGGAGCTTTGGGGGTGTTGGGGTTATTGGAGTGTTGCGGCTATTGGAGTGTTGGTGGTGTTGGAGTATTGGGGTTATTGGAGCTTTGGGGGTGTTGGGGTTATTGGAGTATTGGGGTTATTGAAGTGTTGGGGGTGTTGAGGGTTGGGTTTATTGGAGTGTTGGTGGTGTTGCAGTATTGCGGTTATTGGAGTTTTGGCAGTGTTGGGGGTGTTGGAGTGTTGGGGGTGTTGGAGTGTTGGGGGTGTTGGAGTGTTGGGGGTGTTGGAGTATTGGGGTTATTGGAGTATTCGGGGTGTTGGGGTTATTGGAGTATTGGGGTTATTGGAGTGTTGGGGGTGTTGGGGTTATTGGAGTTTTGGGGTTATTGGAGAGTTGCGGTTATTGGAGTGTTGGGGTAATTGGAGTTTTGGGGGTGTTTGTGTGTTGGGGTTATTGGAATATTGGGGGTGTTGGGGTTATTGGAGTATTGGGGTTATTGGAGTGTTGGGGGTTTTGGGGTTATTGGAGTTTTGGGGTTATTGGAGAGTTGCGGTTATTGGAGTGTTGGGGTAATTGGAGTGTTGGGGTTATTGGAGTATTGGGGTTATTGGAGTGTTGGGGGTTGGGGTTATTGGGGCTTTGGGGTTATTGGAGTGTTGGGGGTTGGGGTTATTGGAGTATTGGGGTTATTGGAGTGTTGGGGGTGTTGGGGTTATTGGAGTTTTGGGGTTATTGGAGAGTTGCGGTTATTGGAGTGTTGGGGTAATTGGAGTTTTGGGGGTGTTTGTGTGTTGGGGTTATTGGAATATTGGGGGTGTTGGGGTTATTGGAGTATTGGGGTTATTGGAGTGTTGGGGGTTTTGGGGTTATTGGAGTTTTGGGGTTATTGGAGAGTTGCGGTTATTGGAGTGTTGGGGTGTTGGGGTAATTGGAGTGTTGGGGTTATTGGAGTGTTGGGGTTATTGGAGTGTTGGGGGTTGGGGTTATTGGGGTTTTGGGGGTGTTGGCGTTATTGGAGTTTTGGGGTAATTGGAGTTGTGGGGGTGTTGGGGGTTGGGGTTATTAGAGCTTTGGGGGTGTTGGGGTTATTGGTATGATGGTGGTGTTGGAGTATTGGGGTTATTGGAGTGTTGGGGGTGTTGGAGTGTTGGGGATGTTGGTGTTGGAGTGTTGGGAGTGTTGGGGTTATTGGAGTATTGGGGTTATTGAAGTGTTGCGGTTATTGGAGTGTTGGGGATGTTGGGGTTATTGGAATATTGGGGTTATTGGAGTGTTGCGGTTATTGGAGTGTTGGGGGTGTTGGGGTTATTGGAGTGTGGCGGTTATTGGAGTATTGGAGTTTTGGGGTTGTTGGAGTATTGGGGGTGTTGGAGGTTTGGGGTTGTTGGAGTATTGGGGGTGTTGGAGGTGTTGGGGTTATTGGAGTATTGGGGTTATTGGAGTGTTGCGGTTATTGGAGTGTTGGGGGTGTTGGGGTTATTGGAGTGTTGCGGTTATTGGAGTGTTGGGGGTGTTGGGGTTATTGGAGTGTTGCGGTTATTGGAGTGTTGGGGGTGTTGGAGTATTGGGGTTATTGGAGTTTTGGGGGTGTTGGAGTATTGGGGGTGTTGGGGTTATTGGAGTATTGCGGTTATTGGAGTTTTGGGGGTGTTGCGGTTATTGGAGTATTGCGGTTATTGGAGTGTTGGGGTTGGCCGGGGCTGGGTTTTTCCTCTGATCGGGAAAAGCGAGACGGTCCCTGTGCGCGCGCAGCGGAAACCGGGAGCCCGCGCGCTCAGGGAGCGTCTCACAACAAGATCCGGAGCTGGGGCAGAGGGAGCAGGCCTTCAGGCCGGGACACAGGCCTCTTACTGCCGCTTCACAGGCGGCCGCAGAGACCGAGACCAGGACCAAGGGACAGTCGTCGGGAGCCGGGGCCCAGGCCCTGGGCAAAGGGACAGCCGCAGGGAGCCGGGGCCAGGCCCAGGCCCAGGCCCGGGGCAAAGGGACAGCCGCAGGGAGCCGGAGCCGGGGCCCGGGCCCGGGGCAAAGGGACAGCCGCAGGGAGCCGGGGCCAGGCCCAGGCCCAGGCCCGGGGCAAAGGGACAGCCGCAGGGAGCCGGAGCCGGGGCCCGGGCCCGGGGCAAAGGGACAGCCGCAGGGAGCCGGGGCCAGGCCCAGGCCCGGGGCAAAGGGACAGCCGCAGGGAGCCGGGGCCCAGGCCCAGGCCCGGGGACGAGGGACGGCAGCCGGGCCGGTCCGCCATGAGTGCGAATGGCCAAAGGAAGCGGAGGAAGAGTTTAAATCCCTCCCGTTACTCGGGTAATGAAGGAGGAGGCTGTGAGAGTGAGTTATACAGAAACTGGGGACGAGGAAGCAGCACCAACCAACTCAATAACCAGGATACACCTCACTAACCATAACACCGTGTAAATAACCAGGATACACCTCACTAACCATAACACCGTGTAAATAACCAGGATACAGCTTCACTAACCATCAACACTGTATAAATAACCAGGATACACCTCACTAACCATATACACCGTGTAAATAACCAGGATACACCTCACTAACCATAACACCGTGTAAATAACCATGATACAGCTTCACTAACCATCAACACTGTATAAATAACCAGGATACACCTCACTAACCATATACACCGTGTAAATAACCAGGATACACCTCACTAACCATAACACCGTGTAAATAACCATGATACAGCTTCACGAACCATCAACACTGTATAAATAACCAGGATACACCTTCACTAATCATAAACACCGTGTAAATAACCAGGATACACCTCACTAACCATAAATACCGTGTAAATAACCAGGATACAGCTTCACTAACCATATACACCATGTAAATAACCAGGATACAACTCACTAACCATAACATAGTGTAAATAACCAGGATACAGCTTCACTAATCATCAAGACTGTATAAATAACCAGGATACACCTTCACTAATCGTAAACACTGTGTAAATAACCAGGATACAGCTTCACTAACTGTAACATTGTGTAAATAACCAGAATACAGCTTCACTAACCATAAACACTGTAAATAACGAGGATACAGCTTCACTAACTGTAACATTGTGTAAATAACCAGAATACAGCTTCACTAACCATAAACACTGTAAATAACGAGGATACAGCTTCACTAACTGTAACACTATGTAAATAACCAGGGTACAGCTTCACTAACAATTACAATGTGTAAATAACCAAAATACTGCTTAATTAACAATAACACTGTAAATAGGATACCGACTAAATAACTATAACATTGTCTCAATAACTCCAGCTCTGTCTAAACTATAAAACTGTAAATAACTAGGAAGACTGTGCAAGTAAGCATAGTGCTGTCTACAGTAACTATACTGTACCACCTACTTGTGGAACGTTTCAGAGAACACCTCTGGGACACCCGGACCAACCAACCCAACCACCCCGTAGCCCAACACTTTAACTCTCCCTCCCACTCCACCAAGGACATGCAGGTCCTTGGACTCCTCCATCACCAGACCATGGCAACACGACGGTTGGAGGAAGAGCGCCTCATCTTCTGCCTGGGAACCCTCCAACCACAAGGGATGAACTCAGATTTCTCCAGTTTCCTCATTTCCCCTCCCCCCACCTTGTCTCAGTCGAATCCCTCGAACTCATCACCATCTTCCTGACCTCTCCGCCCCCACCTCACTCCGGCCTATTACCCTCACCTTGACCTCCCTCCACCTATCGCATTTCCAAAGCCCCTCCCCAAAGTCCCTCCTCCCTGCCTTTTATCTTAGCCTGCTGGACACACTTTCCTCATTCCTGAAGAAGGGCTTATGCCCGAAATGTTGATTCTCCTGTTCCTTGGATGCTGCCTGACCTGCTGCGCTTTTCCAGCAATACAGTTTCAGCTCTGATCTCCAGCATCTGCAGCCCTCACTTTCTCTCTACAGTAACTATAACCCTGTATATAGCCAAAACACTGTGTAAATAACTGGGCAGCAAGGTAATTCAGGAAAAATAATGATATTAACATTTTCAGTGTGGTACTTTATTGTGTTTTCAAGTAGATGATTGAATTGTTGTGTTCAAGTCTGCTGTTAGGATTGTTTTCATTTTTATTTGTCATTGGGGTAACTTAAGAGCTTTCCCACTGTTAAAACTGTGTAATGGTTTGTGGGAAAGGAGATGGAGTTGTAAAGTCAACATAAGATTCACAGTTCAATGTCAGTGTCTGCGGAATGTTCAATTGGTGTCGTGTGTGAGCTTTGTAGCATATTGTGGCGGCGATGACTTTGGCCTTATTGAATTATGCCTTGACGACTTTGGATGTCAGAGAAGTCTGTTAGTGCTGGTGTACTAAAATACTTGGGAGAGCTTTCAAAAGTTGATTTGGGGGTGGATATTTGCAGGTAAAGGGACGGCTGAAAAATGGGAAGCTTTCGAAATGAGAAAGCGACAGTGCACAGACAGTATGTTTCTGTTAGGGTGCAGGGCTTGTAGGCGTAGGGGATGCTGGATAACTAGAGAAATTGAGGTTTTGGTTGAGAAAATGAAGGAAGCAGCTGTCAGGTAAATACAGCAGAGATCGAGTGAATCCCTAGAAGAGCATAAAGGCAGTAAGAGTATACTTGAGAGAACTCACGAGAGCAAAAGGGACATGAGACTGCTTTGGCAAATAGAGTTAAGGAGAATCCAAAGGAATTTTTTAGATATATTAAGGACAAAAGAGTAACTGGGGATTGAATAGGGTGCGTAAAGAGTATCAAGATAATTATGTGTGTAACAGTAGAAGATGGGGGCAATACTAAATGAATATTTTGCAACAGTGTTTACTGTGGAGAAGGATATGGAAGGTAAAAAATGTGGGAAAATAAATAACAACATCTTAAAAGATGTCCATATTACCTAGGAGGAGTTGCTGAATTTCTTAAAACACATAAAGGTGGATAAATCCCCGCGACCTGATCAGGTGTACCCTAGAATTCTGAGGGAAGCTAGGGAAGTGATTGCTGGGCCCCTTGCTGAGATATTTATCTCATTGATAGTCACAGGTGAGGTGCCGGAAGACTGGAGGTTGCTTAACGTGGTGCCACTATTTAAGAAAGGTAGTTAGGAAAAGCCAGGGAACTATAGACTGATGATCCTGACATTGGTGGTGGTCAAGTTGTTGGAAGGGATCCTGAGGAATAGGATTTACATGTATTTGGAAAGGCAAAGACTGATTAGGGATAGTCAATAAGGTTTAGTGCATAGGAAATAGTGTCTCTCAAACTTGAGTTTTTTGAAGTAGTAACGAAAAGGATTGATGAAGGCAGAATGGTGGATGTGATCTGTATGGACTTCAGTAAGACGTTTGACAAGGTTCCTCATGGTAGACTGGTTAGCAAGGTTAGATCTCATGGAATACTGGGAGAACTAGCCGTTTGTATATAGAAGTGGGTCGAAGGTAGAAGTCCAAGAATGGTGGTGGAGGGTTGCTTTTCAAAATGGAGGCCAGTGACCAGTGGTATGCCACAAGGATCAGAACTGGATCCACAGCTTTTCGTCATTTATATACATGATTTGGATCTGAACATAGGAGGTATGGTTGGTAAGTTTGCGGATGACACCAAAATTCGAGGTGTAGTGGACAGTGAAGAAGGTTACCTTAGTGCAACAGGATTTTGATTAGATGGGTTGAGGAGTGGAAGATGGAGTTTAATTTAAATAAATGTGAGGTGCTGCATTTTGGAAAGGCAAATCAGGGCAGGGCTTATACATTTAGTATTAAGGTCCTGGGGAATGTTGCTAAACAAAGAGATCTTGGAGTGCAGGTTCATAGTTCCTTGAAAGTAGAGTCGCAGGTAGACAGGATATTGAAGGCGGCATTTGGTATGCTTATCTTTATTGGTCAGAGCATTGAGTATAGGAATTGGGAGATCATGTTGCGGCTGTACAGGACATTAGTTAGGCCACTTTTAGAAATATGCATTCAATTCTGTTCTTCCTATCGGAAAGATGTTGTGAAACGTGAAAGGGTTCAGAAAAGATTTACAAGGATGTTGCAAGTGTTGGAGGGTTTGAGCTATAGGGATAGTCTGGTAGTGTGGCCGAACGGTCTAAGGCGCTGGATTCAGGCTCCCGTCTCTAAGGAGGCGTGAGTTCGAATCCCGTCGCTGCCATTCCTGAGAGTCACAGGTTGCATTTCAGTGTGTTATTGAGAAACAAACTTGTAAGGAGCTGTCTTACAAGTTATCTGTAAGAATAATAGGGTGGTTATGGTAGGGGATTTTAATTTTCCAAACATCAATGGGACTGCCATAGTGTTAAAGGTTTAGATGGAGAGGAATTTGTTAAGTGTTAAGACAATTTTCTGATTCAGCATGTGGGTGTACCTACTAGAGAAGGTGCAAAACTTGACCTACTCTTGGGAAATAAGGCAGGGCAGGTGACTGAGGTGTCAGTGGGGGTGCACTTTGGGGCCAGTGACCATAATTCTAAATAATTTTAAAATAGTGATGGAAAAGGATAGACCAGATCTAAAAGTTGAAGTTCTAAATCAGAGAAAGGCCAATTTTGATGGTATTAGGCAAGAACTTTCGAAAGCTGATTGGAGACAAATGTTCGCAGGTAAAGGGATGGCTAGAAAATGGGAAGCCTTCAGAAATGAGATAACAAAAATCCAGAGAAAGTATATTCCTGTCAGGGTGAAAGAGAAGGCTGGTAGGTATAGGGAATGCTGGATGACTAAAGAAATTGAGGGTTTGGTTAAGAAAAAGAAGGAAGCATATGTAAGTTAGAGACAGAATAGATCGAGTGAATTCTTAGAGTATAAAGAAAGTAGGAGTATACTTAAGAGGGAAATCAGGTGGGCAAAACGGGGACATGAGATAGCTTTGGCAAATAAAATTAAGGAGAATCCAAAGGGTTTTTACAAATATATTAAGGACAAAAGGGTAACTAGGGAGAGAATAGGGCCCCTCAAAGATCAGCAAGGCAGCCTTTGTGTGGAGCCACAGAAAATGGGGGAGATACTAAAATGAATATTTTGCATCAGTATTTACTGTGGAAAAGGATATGGAAGATATAGACTGTAGGGAAACAGATGGTGACATCTTGCAAAATGTCTGGATTACAGAGGAGGAAGCGCTGGATGTCTTCAAACGGTTAAAAGTGGATAAATCCCCAGGACCTGATCAGGTGTATCTGAGAACTCTGTGGGAATCTAGAGAAGTGATTACTGGGCCTCTTGCTGAGATATTTGTATCATCGATAGTTACAGGTAAGGTGCCGGAAGACTGGAGGTTGGCAAACGTGGTGCCACTGTTTAAGAAGGGCAGTAAAGACAAGCCAGGGAACTATAGACTGGTAAGCCTGACCTCAGTGGTGGGCAAGTTGTTGGAGGGAATCCTGAGGGACAGGATGTACATGTATTTGGAAAGGCAAGGACTGATTCGGGATAGTCAACGTGGCTTTGTGCATGGTAAATCATGTCTCACAAACTTGATTGAGTTTTTTGAAAAAGTAACAGAGAACATTGATGGGGGCAGAGCAGTAGATGTGATCTGTATGGACTTCAGTAAAGCGTTCGACAAGGTTCCACATGGGAGACTGATTAGCAAGGTTAGATCTAACGGAATACAGGAAGAACTGGCAATTTTGATACAGAACTGACTCAAAGGTAGAAGACAGAGGGTGGTGGTGGTGGAGGGTTGTTTTTCAGACTGGAGGCCTGTGACCAGTGGAGTGCTACAAGGATCTGTGCTGGGCCCTCTACTTTTTGTTATTTACATAAATGATTTGTATGCGAGCATAAGAGGTACATTTAGTAAGTTTGTAGATGACGCCAAAATTGGAGGTGTAGTGGACAAAATTGGAGGTGTAGGGTTACCTCAGATTACAACAGGATGTGGACCAGGTGGGCCAATGGGCTGAGAAGTGGCAGATGGAGTTTAATTTAGATAAATGTGAGGTGCTGCATTTTGGGAAAGCAAATCTTAGCAGGACTTATACACTTAATGGTAAGGTCCTAGGGAGTGTTGCTGAACAAAGAGACCTTGGAGTGCAGGTTCATTGCTCCTTGAAAGTGGAGTCGCAGGTAGATAAGATAGTGAAGAAGGCATTTGGTATGCTTTCCTTTATTGGTCAGAGTATTGAGTACAGGAGTTGGGAGGTCATGTTGCGGCTGTACAGGACATTGGTTAGGTCACTGTTAGAATATTGCATGCAATTCTGGTCTCCTTCCTATCAAAAAGATGTTGTGAAACTTGAAAGGGTTCAGAAAAGATTTACAAGGATGTTACCAGGGTTGGAGGACCTGAGCTACAGGGAGAGGCTGAACAGGCTGGGGCTGTTTTCCCTGGAGCGTTGGAGGCTGAGGGGTGACCTTATAGAGGATTACAAAATTATGAGGGGCATGGATACGATAAATAGACAAAGTCTTTTCCCTGGGGTCGGGGAGTCCAGAACTAGAGGGCATAGGTTTACTGTGAGAGGGGAAAGATATAAAAGAGACCTAGGGGGCAACTTTTTCACGCAGAGGGTGGAACGTGTATGGGATGAGGTGCCAGAGGAAGTGGTGGAGGCTGGTACAATTGCAACATTTAAGAGTCATTTGGATGGGTATATGAATAGGAAGGGTTTAGAGGGATATGGGCCAGGTGCTGGCAAGTGGGACTAGATTGGGTTGGGATATCTGGTCTGCATGGATGGGTTGGACCGAAGGGTCTGTTTCCATGCTGTACATCTCTATGACTCTGAGAGGCTGAACAGGTTGGGGCTGTTTTCCCTGGAGCATCGGAGGCTGAGGGTGACTTTATAGAGGTTTATAAAATCATGAGGGGCATAGATAGGGTGAATAGACAAGGTATTTTCCCTGGAGTGAAGGAGTCCAGAACTAGGGTGCATGGGTTTAGGGTGAGAGGGGAAAGATTTAAAAGGGACCTAAGGGGCAACGTTTTCACACAGAGGGTGGTGCATGTATGGAATGAGCTGCCAGAGGAAGTAGTGGAGACTGGTACAATTGCGATATTTAAAAGGCATCTTGGTGGGTATATGAATAGGAAGGGTTTAGAGGGTTATGGGTCAAATGCTGGCACATGGGACTAGATTAATTTAGAGTATCTGGTTGTCATGGTCGAGTTGGACCAAAGGGTCTGTTTCTGTGCTGTACATCTCTATGACTCTATAACTGCTGGGAGGGAGAGCTGGGTGTCACCATCACAGTTGGTAAGCTGGACTCCATGACATGATGTGATAACGCGTCAGTGACATGTGTGACATGTCAATGAGATCTACAGGGAGTGCGCAGCATAGATAAAGATGGGGCCAAAAGCGAATCCTCTATCTCCCAGGCTATGATATAGAGTGTGAGAGATGGATTTCATGAATGAAATTATAATGAAAAAGGCAAAAAGAAGGGAATAACCTACAGTACATAGTACACTTCATGATTTCCTAATGTTCCCAAGCACTTTACAATATAGTCTAATCACTTATAATGTCAGAAGGTAAATGTATTAGCCAATTTCTCACAATTTTTCATCATTAGCGCAGTAAAATGCCCTCGGATGCTTTGTCAAAATGGTATCAAACCATTTTAAACTGAGACACAGGAGGACAGACGACCAAAAACCTTGACCCATGAGAGATTTTCCTCCTCTTCAAAATGTCTCTCCTTCTGGAAGTGTCAGATTGGGTCACTTTTTTGTTTCAGCAAGTAACTCTGATACTGGGGAATAAAACGAGACAAAAATGAGGACTGCAGATGCTGGAGATTAGAGTCGAGTGTGTGGTGTTGGAAAAGCACAGCAGGTCAGGCAGCATCCGAGGAGCAGGAAAATTGACATTTCGGGCAAAAACCCCGGAATAAAAGTAGAATTAAGAGTACAAGCCAATCAGCTACGAGCCTGTTTGTACAAGTTGTTTGGTCTACTCCAAGTTCTTCTGATCATTGTTATAAATTGTTATTATTGTTCTCTTTTCTTAATCCTTTCAGATTCACCTAGTTCTGCCAGTTCTGAGTGTACATCCCTCTATTGTTGCTCTTGCGTCTCCAGCATACCTACTCAGTTTGTAACAATCTGCCCAAGTCAAAGTCAGAACTGACTCCAATGACTTGAGCATAAAATAGGCTAAAGTATTGGAGGAATGCTGTACTGTCAGGGTAACATTTTTGGATGAGACATGGGGATTGGGAGTAGGCTGTTGAGGGATTAGTTGCATTGGCAGCAGTTCAGAAAGGGTTAATAAGATTTCCAGAGATGGGGTGTTTGTCTCATGAAGGAGATTGAGCTGTTGAGGCCTATACTCTGGAGTTTAGGAGAATGAGAGGAGATCTAATTGTGGTACATAAAGTGTGAAAGCGGATTGACAAAGTAGACTTGGAAAGGGTGGTCCCTTGTGTGTGGGCAATCTTGAATGAGTGGTCATAGTTTTAGGGTAAGGAGTGGCAGATTTCACCAGGGATAAGGAGGAATTACTTCTCTAAGGGTCATGAATCTGTGGAATTCACTCCCCCAGAGTGCAGTGGATGCCAGGGCACTGAGTAAGATTAAGGAGGTGATAGATGTTTAATTAGTAACGGGTTGAAGGGTTATTGAGAGTGGTCATGAAAACAAAGTTGAGGGTGGCTGGTACAATTACAACATTTAAAAGGCATCTGGATGGGTATATGAATAGGAAGGGATTAGAGGGATATGGGCCAAATGCTATCAAAGGGACTAGATTAGGTTAGGATATCTGGTCGGCATGGATGAGTTGGATTGAAGGAACTGCTTCCGTGCTATACATCTCTATGACTCTAAGATCAGTCATGGTTGTATTAAATGGTTGAGAAGGCTCAAGGGACTGAAGGGTCTCCTCCTGCTCCTCATTCTCATGTTGTTATGTTGCCTTTTATAGGGTCTGATTCCACAGTTGAAGACAAAGAAGTAAAAAGTCCTGAACACTGTAACAGTTCAAGCGATTCACAAGGTAATTTTTCTTTTTAGTAATGAATTCTCATATCTGTAAATATTACCTTGTAATATCTATTTACTGAGATGAAAATGATGTATTGACTCATTAATTTGTTTCTTGAAGGTTGCTAGCCTGAGTGTGATTTTCTTTATTAATGACAAAATCAAAACTTGTATCTTAACTGCAACCATTTGATAAGATTAGTTGGTTGTAATACTGATGGGGCTGTCCTACAGACTAGAAGAAATTAAGACAACTCTGCTTTATTTTCTTTATTTACTGTTATTTTGCTTTATTTGCTCTCCTATCTTTTCTCAACAATTTTCTCATTGTACTTTAAAGCAGTGAATTGTGCTTGAGTACAGGTTTCAGGTGGTAGCAGCTTTCTGGGTCTTAACCAAGTGACTATTCTTTATCTGAGTATCTGGACAGTGAGGGCTAGATTTTCATCTTGCTGCCCAAGTTCAGAACCATCTGTCTAGAACGACAACCTGTTATCAAAATTTTAATTTCTTATCTTTGACCCATTCCCTTGTGACTAGGCTATGGCATTTGCCATGGGGATATGCTAGAAAATTGTGTTTTCACACACTTGGGAAGGAGAAAATATGGTGGTTTCCAAGAATGTCTTAAACGTGTCAGTGCACTCTATAAATTCGCTTTTTTTTTCAGACCTTTGCATGGCCTTGAGACCAATATACTCTGTTTTGAAAGGAACTAGCAAGAAGCAAAGTGAATTTGATAACTGGAGTCCTTTAAATCACCAAGTGAACAGACTTAACACACATCATCCTGAACATGGAGTTTCAACGAACAATAAACACCAAGAAAATGCAAACGAACGTTCAGTTGGTGATAGTTTGGAAAATCGGGCCAAATCCCCTTGCTCAACGGTTCTTTATCAGCATAAGTGGCCTCTTCGAAAACCATCTTGTGATGGGCTGTATAGCTGTGAGCATTGTGACTTCAACAGCAAGTACCCGTCAGAGCTGAAGCAGCATGTTATTCTCAGGCACACAAACACTCTGCCGAACATCTGTCCAGTTTGTAAACATGAATTTCTAACGTACGATCTACTTCATAAGCACATGCAGATCCATGAAACAGAAGAGCCAAATGCTTGCCAGTTGTGTAGCTACAGTGCAGAAAACCCGAAGGAGCTGGAGTTACACGTGGCGGATGTCCACAGCACTGGGTATCTGTACTGGTGTGAACAATGCAACATCCACTTCTGCAGTACCAGTGAGCTGCATCTTCACTTGCAACAGCATGATGGCGATGAACAGTACCTCTGCCAGTTCTGTGAGTATGGCACAGATGATGCTGCTGAGCTACATAGCCATGTCCTTGCCGAACATGCATACAGCCTCATGGAGATGAATGACAGCTCCGAAGATGGACTTCAGGGACCTGCAGGCTTCTTAAGTAAAGTGAGCTTTGACCGGGAGAGAAATTTCTTTATCTGTCAGTCCTGCGGCTACAGGAGCCGGTTGTACGGCAATGTAAACCGGCATGTGGCAATTGAGCATGCCCGTTTTTTTCCATACGTGTGTGATGATTGTGGGAAGGGATTTTGCAACACAGCCGAATATAACAAACATTTGAACTTGCACTCTTCTCAGGAGATATACTTGTGTCAGTACTGTGATTATTCTACTGAGCAAATTGCAAACCTCCGATCCCATATCGACATAAGCCACGCTGCAGCGCTTCCATACAAATGCGAGATGTGTATGTTGAGGTTTGCAAATGATGGTGATCTTATGTGGCATCTTGCTAAACACAAACAGAATAATGAGCTGCTATGGTATCAGGGATATGATTATTAAACATAATTTTAAACTTTGTTTCTGTGGCTGTGTCTTGTAGAATTCCACGAGTGTGAAACTACATTGTTTTTTGATTATTTGGAAGATGTTCCTGTGGAAGAATGCCATGTAAGTCCTCACAAGCCTATCTGTCTGACTATAGAGAATCCAAAGTGGCTTAACTGAGTGTGTGAAGCGTTTTCTGTTGCTGTTCTATTTCGCCGATTGTAGCACTGTGTGTGATGGCTGAGAACCAAGCAAGAAAGCATTCCAAGTTCCAACCTGTCCCAAACATCAATATTTTAAAGTAGAATGTAAACCATGACTATAAATGGGGGAACTGTAACAGCACAGTCTGTGCCCTGGTACCTGAAAAGTTAAAACAGCAAAAGGTAGACCTTCCCATTTGGGTGTTATCTGAGATCTGTGCACAAATTGTTTCCAAAATTGAAACTAGGTTTCCCTCATGCTCCCCCTCTTCACTACCGCCTCTCTAAGTTTCTAAACTGTCTTATTTAGCTAATGTTTTAAAAACTTTTTTAAAAATTTTACTTTAAGATCGGTCCTTGATTTATGAATAATAATCTTGTGCAACATGATCCATACAGCCAACATGGATATATCACAAATGCTTAGAAAGTGAATTAATGTCTAGTTCACCACCTGTGAGTAAGCAGCTTTGCAAATAACTAATTACCTTTAAAACAATTGCATTTGGTATTTATAATGGTTTGCAGAATTCAGTTTCTTAGTAAGTTTAAAATTTTACACTCAAAGCTTTTGAAACATGTTTGTCAGCACCTGGCACCCAAAGAGCTTTCTTAAATTTAAAAGTCTCCATGAATTTTGCAAATTAATACTATTAATGGAAACTTAATTCAATCTGCAGATGTGTCAGATTTGTAACAGGGTCAGCTTCCACCACAATGCTTTTCAAACTAGCACAGAAGATAGCAGGAATTTAGTTTAGATCTGGATTTTTTTTTTGAGTTTTCTAACTGATTTCCAGAGAATTTCCAGTGAAAGGCCATTTGGTTGCACGGTGCCAGAAACTACAGACTCCTTGGCTAAAAATCTTTTTTTTTCCTCAAGATTATTTTCTAATCATAATTTTTGCAATGGCATGCTGGCGTTTTACAAGTCATGGTTGTTGCAAGAGGACCCAAGATAACAGGAGAGAGAGGAGAATCTTCTGCATTTCTAAACAGATCATTGAGGTAATATTGGCTGCATGTGTTGTCCACAGACTAGGCTATCCTAACCAAACTGGGTGTTGGGACAAGAATAAATTTAGCAAAATTACAGAGCTAAATTAAATTTGAATGCATCTCAGCAAAGGATAAATGTCTCATGATGGGGATTCAAAGAAAACCTTACTGCGGAAAACAATCCACAGATCAACAATGCTGTGCTTTTTTTCCAGACTTTCTTACATTAAAGATGATTTAATAATGGACCAATGGCTTGCAATGTTTCTTGTAGGTGTACAAAGAGATGCACTTGTACCTATACAAGTGTACATTATATAAATATAAAATTATGCTTTCTTAACACAATTCCACTATGTCAGAGTGCCCTTCAAGGTTGGATGGATGTGATAGTAATGTATATACACAGAAGATGGTTCATATATTCAGAGTGTCTATAGTGATTTCGTGGATATCACCTGAGCACTGAAATCAGATTTACTGACATTTTATAGTTCACTGACTGTTATTTAGTATTTATTTTGAAGGCATCTTATCCATGGGTATGGTGCAGTATGACGGATCTCTTACCAGCTTTCTTGAAAGTGGTTTGGGCAAAGTATCACTCCTTTCTTTATAATGTATATCAATATAATTACGTAGGCTATGTAGAGCTGATTGTGCTGAAGATCGTGTCAATGTTATGGAATAAGTGACATCAATTTTGAAAATTAAAATAAACTTTGTCAGCTCAGTTGGAAATTATGGTTATCTTGTTTTATTATAGTCAGTGCGTTTGTGTTCTTAAATATGCAAAAACTCATATTTGGATTCTTGTTCGGCTTCTTGGAAAAGTATCTTAATAATTAGCCTTGTGCATTAAAAACTGCTTAATATACACAGTTATACATTTGAATTGAACAGAATGATGCCTACTTATAAGTCATACTTGCTAAACTGCAATATTACATTGTGGGACAGTTCCACAATGGCTTTTCTTCTATATCCAAAAGTGCTCTTACATACAATTGACCGTTTCTTTTCCAAATGTATACCACTTTTATTTTAAATGCGGAAGTGCTTTTACACAACTGAAAAGCTTTCCTACCACCAAATCACAGGGACCTGTTTTGTTTTTAACTATCGACTGCCACCATTAAATCATCCATTTGGCCAAAGGATCCCATCATGCCTTTGAGAATATTGTTTTCGTTGGGAAAACCTGGGATTAAGTCCGAGGTCGATCACCTATTTTTATGCAAGCTACAGGATGTTTTGGAACAGCCTTATCCAGCTCTTTGTCGGCATATATTCATTGCACAAGCAGACTCAGCATCTAATTGGCATTCTGTCAAAGAGGTCATAGAGTGGCTGGAATCAAAGATTACAGGAGAAACCAGGAAAATGGGGTTGAAAAACCAATCAGCCATGATTGAATGGTGGAGCAGACTCAATGGGCTAAATGACCTGATTTCTGCTCCTATGTCTTGTGGTCTTATAATAGAACATGGATAGCTGCTCTTTTAAGATTGAGAGAGTAGGCTTGAGGCTATCACAGGATACAACCAGGAGAAACTAATTGTCATTAATACTGACATCATCTAACTTGATAACCACAAAGTTCAAGCAAACATTTAATCCACGCATTTTAACTTTTTACATAATGCATTGCAGAATATCAATCCAAGCCACTTTCAGAGATTTCAAACCTATCATAGTTTTCACATTTTAAACCTGGTTTGATTGGTCATCCATTGTGTTTTTTCACAAAGGATAAAGTATTTATATTTAAAGGGGAATGAAATATTCAAAGCTGATATTCAACTGTTAATAAGACCCACAAAGAAGTGCAGTGTGTTGTTTTATAATACATTAGTATCTTTTGGTTGGGGTAAAAAGATGCAGCAAATTCTATGCTGGCAAGAAGTCTGTGTACCTTGCCCCAACTCTGAATTTCAGATTTTAATGTGTGCATGTTACAAATGTAATTTTATATTGCCAAATATAATTGTTTGAAAATATGCCAATCTGTTAAATGTATCATGAAGAAATTATGTAACATTTCACACATGCAGGTATTTAGTGAAACCTTCACGTAAGTTCCTGTAGAATCCTATTTATCTTTGTGGGAGTCAAAAATAGTGTTTAAAGTTATTTTTGAAGTATTTGATAATGCAACGCTTAGGATAATTTCTACATGCAACGTGGCTTGTCACAGTTTCTCGATGTTTGACAAATAATTTTGTATTTGCTTATTTTTGTATGCCTCTGATTTTGATGGAATTCTCAACTTTTGTTAAATAGAGAATACATTTGCATTCTTGTAACATTGCACAACACTGTACAAAAGTGACGTACAGCAAGTGATGGACTGTATTCTGGGAGTATTTTCAGACATTTGAATAATGAGAAGAAATAATGCTGTACTTATGGGAACTAGTGCTATATTGTAAGATAATAGTATTAAAATGTAATTTTTGCACTTTGACATGATTCTTTGTTTTCATTACTATCAACTTCAAAAGTTCTGGTTAGAAATTGCAAAATAAAAAGCAAGTTTCAAAGATAACTTGATCAGAGTTCATGATCATAAATCAGTAATTCTTGTTAGAAATGCAGGAGTGTATGTGTGTTAGGTTGCTATTAGACTCTGCGGTGATTTTCCCACGGGTAACGTAACCAACTGGCAATTGTGGTTAAGATTTCAATGTGATGATGGGTACCACTGGGGTCTCTATCCCTGTACTCCAGCAAGGAGCTAACATCAGAATAAGTGGTGAGGGAGAAAAGTCCTGAAGTAAGAACATGAGGAGCCAGAGAGTAATGGAAAATGAGTTTAGGTTTGTGTTTCTATACATTGGGTTGAGGAGAGTGGTTCATTTCAGTCTAATAATTTTTTTTTGCACAGCGTGACAGTGAAAGTGTGGACATCCTTGGTGGAAGTCTGACTGAGAGGCTGAAGTTGTTACAGATCTTCTGACCTATTCGGTGTTCTGCACATTGGATAACCAAAAGATGAACAGGGTAGAATTGAAGTGATGCCAGAAGTTGAGAAATTAATCCATCTTGTTTTTTTTAAAAAATATCTATGAATTGTGCTAAGGGATGGGCATGTAAGTGGTATTTAAAAATAAAATAGTTTCTTCCATTACAGGTGTGCTGCAGTCAACAGTAGCATTCTTGGCTGTAACCATTATCATTCAGTCAAAATTTGGATATCAAATTTGAGACCTAGTAGTCAATATAATTGATCCATACGGTTCTCTGAGTGGCAAATTATTTTTAATCATTGAAGAGGCAAAACTTTTAAATGTGAAAAAATTGCTGCAGCTTCTTCAATATTAACTAAACAAAAACAAATGTGTTATAATTCTTAACCTGGTAGAATCATTGACATTACGATCTAACCACCAATAATTTGATGTCCAGCATCTTTTAAGATTGTCATCAGCTGTTCCTCCTTTCAATATGACATCTACTTGGGCACAAGTTTCTGTTGTAATTCTTCACATGATTGAATAGGCTTAACTTCAACCCCAAATCTTTGGATACTGATTAACCAGTCCCATGAGATGGTGGGATGCAGATTGTAGGATTTATTTCCTTTTTATTGTCTGATACTGCTCTGCCTCATTGTTAAGGGATTTGAACTGAAAGTGTGATGCAACTTAGTTGATAAGTTGCCATTTTAAATGATTGGAAACCAACCAGTTCCTCCAAGTCGTCAATGTCAATACTGCTGCACTTCAAGTAGAGCATTGGTGTGACTTTGCAGTATTTCCTTGTCCTCCCCTGCAATGTTAGCTACTTGAGTGTTGATAAACAGCACCTGATTTGGGTGATGTCATTTAGCCATATAGATGGTGGCCAGTTTACTGTAACAAAGACAGAAGGTATTGGAGAAACTCAGCAGGTCTGGCAGCATCTGGGGAGAGAAAGCAGGTTATTATTTTGAGTCTAGTGACCATTCTTCAGAATTGATAGTAGCTAGGAAAATAGGCATAGGGGCTGAAGGTTGGGGGGTGGGGGTTGGACATAGTGTGTGGAAAGGCAGTTGGACAGAGGGATGGATTATAGTATGTCGAAGAACAGGAAAATCTGATAATGGGGACCATAAGTAGGTGAAGATTGGTTGTGATGAAAGCAACCCGAGTGATGACAGAGTCTGGTGTATGGGGTTTGGAGTCAGGACATGGGAGAAAGTGTTCAGGCCCTAAAGTTATTGAATTTGATATCAAATTTGAAGGCTGCAGGTTCCTCAAGTGGAAAATGAGGTGGTGTTCTTCCAGTTTGCACTGTGTTTCGGTGGAAAATGCAGCAGGCTTGACATGGAGATGTTGACCAGAGAACCAGGTGTTGAGGTGCCAGGCAACTGGAAGCTGTCCATTTTTGTGGACAGAATTTAACTGTTCTGCAAAGCAGTCTCCCAGTCCGTTTCATCTTCCCAATATCGAGGAGACCTCACTGTGAAGCAGAAGTAAATCATTGCTTCACCTGGAAAGTGTGTCTGGAGCTTTTGACAGTGAGGATGTAAACAGGCGAGTTTTAGATTTTCTGTGGTTGTATGGGAAGGTGCCTTGCGATATGGGGAGGTGTTGGAAATGGACCAGTTTATTAAACTAATCATCCAATTTATTGTAGCTAGATTTTTCCTGAATGCTAGTCGAACTGGCATTGAGATGTTTGTTAGGTCCTTGCATTAAATCTGGATGATGCAGTGGAAGAATTGCTGTTAGGGTTTTCTAGCTCTTATTTTGCAGGTCCAAGGTCCAGGGGATGATGACAACTGCTCTGTGAACCCCCCGGGACTTTAGTTGACTTGTGGAGATCTTTGATGTCAAATACTTGTTGGTGTAGTGCATCTTCTGAGTGTGTCTGTCAGCATGTATGGGTGTTGGAATGTACAATGATCAGGTTTGGATTGATACAAGTCTTGGTCACGTTCAAGGACAAGTCTGATTGTTTTGAAGACAAAATTGAAGAGATTGAGAATGGCTTGCAAATTCATAATGGATTAGTCTCCAATGGTCAGTTTAGTTTTAAGTAGTAAAAAGGATCTTTTAAAACTAAAGCAATGGTCTGCATTTTAAATGTAAATATAATGCTGAATTGTATTGGAACAGCTCTTTTGCTAACTTGTGGCCTACTTGAACCAACTGTTTGACCGCTATGATCCAGAAACCTAAACAATAAGCTTGCAATTGCAACAGTTACACTATGCGTAGTCAAATTTTGAGAATAAATTTTTAAACTCTAGTTTTAAAAGCACCTTGTTTGTTTATTGCCATGATGATCTGGAGTTAGTTTAGTTGTGCAGCTAAAGCCATGTTAGCTGCTATGAGATGCATGCCCCCACCTTTGTTCATTGTTACATGGAGGCTGAAACACATGGAATAATTCCACCTAATGTTACCTTCCCTAACCATCTCTATAAATTGTATTGTTCTTCAACACGTGGCTTCTCTCCCTTTTGTGCCTTGAGCTATCATTTTGGAAATTTCACAAATTCCATTCTGCATGGAGGGACTACTAGTACAGGTTCCTCCTGCAGACTATTACATGACTTTGCCCAAGGCCTCTGACTAAATACACCATCCTGAAATGTCCTGCAAGAGGCATGTTTGAATGTATGGGACTCCCACTCCATGTGAGTACCTGTGTTGGGTAGTTCTCCAAAGAGCAGTCACAGTGGTTGTTATTTTGAACCGTTGTATGGATACCCAGGCCTTGTATCCAGCTTGCACTCAGAGGGAAACATTTTTCCACATTAAGTTGTACGTGGTTGTAGCTCTTTCCTTATTTAAATTACGTTTAATTAACATTGTAGTTCAATGTCTGATTTTATAAAATCTGCAGATTTTGAATATGTGCCCTAACCAAGATCTGGGTCAGAGTGGCATGGTCTGATGAAACAAATAATAACCATACATTAATAATAATTTTTTTTAAAAGCAATATTCTGCAACACTGCAGTGAGGCTAGGCCTTGCATTCTGTTTTGAAACATCTCAGCCACGGCTGCAGGGAGAAAGACAGAGGGGCAACCCTTAGAACCTGAACCCTAAAGACTATGTTTGAAGTGTTCACTGTTTCTCTCTCACTGCAGAATACTGAGTTCCTCCAGCCCTTTCTTTGTTGGTTTCGGATATCCAGCAGCTTTTATTTGAAAACAGGATCAGGTATAGGCCATTTGGCCCTTTCAGCCTGCTCCACCATGGCTTATCATCCAGCTCAGTCCTGTCTGCTTTCTAGCAGGAACTATATAGAGCACCTTCTGGAGGACAGCCAAAGCCCAAAGATAGGTGAGAGAATGGGGGGGGGGGGGGGGGGTGAGAGAATGGGGGGGGGGGGGGGGGGGTGAGAGAATGGGGGGGGGGGGGGGGGGGTGAGAGAATGGGGGGGGGGGGGGGTGAGAGAATGGGGGGGGTGAGAGAATGGGGGGGGGGGTGAGAGAATGGGGGGGGGGTGAGAGAATGGGGGGGGGGGGTGAGAGAATGGGGGGGGGGGGTGAGAGAATGGGGGGGGGGGTGAGAGAATGGGGGGGGTGAGAGAATGGGGGGGGGGTGAGAGAATGGGGGGGGGGAGAGATTGGGGGAGGGGGAGAGATTGGGGGAGGGGGGGGAATGGGGAGAATGGGTGAGGTGATTGGGGGAAGGGGGGAGGAATAGGAGATTGGGGCGATTTGGGAGTGTGGGGGAAGGGAATGTTTGTGTCGGAGCCGGTTTCCAGCCGGACCTATTTGTCCGGGATACCGCCCGGAAGAGGAAATATGATCAGCGCCACAGGAGCCGTTGGCGGGAGTTTTAGCGGCGTCTTGGAACAGAGCGCCCAGAGACAGACAGACAGACACACACGGTGTGGCAGTGCGGAGGGTCGGGGTGGATGTGCGAGGGGGAGGCAGTGTGTCTGTGAACACAGCGGGGCGGCTCCAGCTCAGATTCCCGCACTCAGTGTGTCCGCGGGTGAACACTCCCCCCTCACTCTCCGTCCTCTCTGAATCACTTTCATTCCCCCCCCCCCCCCAAAATATCCTCAATACGTTTAATATTTGCAATTTGTATTGGAAGGTGGAAAATGCAAGCTTTTTTAAAAGGACCTGGAGTAAACAGCTCAAAACCAGCGAAAGAAAAAGCTGCAGCAGGAACCAGTGGAGAGAACAAAAAGCAAAAACCAGTTCCATGGGTGGAGAAATAGTAAGAAACTAACTCCAGATGATGCTTTGTGTAGTGCCATGTGTCCTTTTCTCTCAGGATTATCTGGGTGATTAGAAATGCTGGCTGTGTTTCTGAGTCTGTAATCAATCAATTGTTATAGTTTGAGGTGATTGTCTTTTTTTTTGTCCATGAGAGAGAGTCAGAGGTGAACCTTCCCCTGCTTGTAGAGATCTTAAAAGCACAGTTCTTAGCTGTTATCTAGTCTCCTAAAATATGCCAAGTACTAAACCATTGGAAATCTTTTGCTTCAGGACCGTAATAAAGGCTCTCATGGTATTTCTCTCTTTTTCACTTGCCCCTCTCTTGGGTCACATGCTGCTGTAGGTCAGAAAGTTGGAGCTGTGGGGGGGTGGTTGCCAGCAGTCAGATGCCAAGCTCAAGCAGGTTCCAGAGGTGTGCACAAGAAGATCAAGGTGCTTGGTTTCTGCTCAGTAACTGGTTCTGATAGTGGTCACCATGGGAACCTGTTGTGTGAATTACGAGCGCAAGCATGCTTTGTGTCATTTTGTATTTTGTTGACATTTAGGCATCCTGCACTAAAATCAACATTTACATGTGAATGATGTGAAGTTGACATTTCATATGAGAATAATAAAAATTAGGAAATTTTGGACAAGAGTAGGTTTCAAAAATTATACTGTGAAAACCTTCATAATAGCCAATGTTATAAAATTGATTACATTAATTGTGATTGCTTTTTCAAAAACTGCATTTCATTTATATTAACACTGTCCTCTGAAATAAAATGTCTGTTCAGTATTCATAGAGTGATACAACATGGAAACAGACCCTTTGGTCCAACCATGTTCCTAAACTAAACTAGTCCCACCTGTCTGCTCTTGGCCCATATCCCTCCAAACCTTTCCTATTCATGAATTTATTCAAATATCTTTTAAATGTTGTGAGTGTATCTGCATCCATCACTTCTTCTGGCAATTCATTCCACACAAGAACCACGCTCTTTAAAAAAGTTGCCCCTGTGTCCTTTTTAAATCTTTCTCCTCTATGTTCCCTAGTTTTGAACTTCTCTACCCTAGGGAAAAGCCCCCTTGTCATTCACCTTATTTATTCCCCTCCTGATTTTATAAACTTCCATAAGGTTACCCCTCAACCTCCTACACTCAAGTGAAAAAAGTCCCAGTCTGTTTTTAAATCTCAAACCCTCCAGTCCTGGTAAATCTTTTCTGAACCCGCTCTAGTTGTAATATAACAGGGTGATCAGAACTGCACACAGTATTGCAGAAGATACTTCACCAACATCCTGTACACCCACAAAATGATATCCCAAAGATCTGAGCAATTCCTTAGCCTCTTAAATATGAGTTGCCCTCGCACTCAATTCTGTGGGTTTCTCCGAAGGATAGTGGAAGCTTCTCATCAGGTAAAGTGAGTAAAGAAGGAATGCTGAGACATGACTGATTGCTTCGCACCTGAAAAGAAAATATTTGTCTTTTCCTTGATTGCATCACAATGCATGAGAATTACTCATTAATTTCTTTTCGTGATTTGATAGATGGATGCAATTCGTACCAAATAAATTTGTGTGTTTGAAGTGAGATTCTGCTCGAGTCTGTCTTCTTACTTGTCTTTTGCCTGCAGCCGTCCAAAATGTGTCTCCGAAGTGGCCTTTCAGGAGGAGGTTGTGGCTGTGCTAAAAAAGTCACTCGAAGGAGCAGATGTGAGTGTCCAGTCTACTGCAAATACTTAATTCCCAGCTCAGTACCTTTTCAAATAGATGTATCACGATTTTAAAAAAATATTCCTGCTCCTCTTCCTAAACTGCAGTTCTTTCAGAATTAAATTGTGAAATCTGTGAGGAAACTAAATGTAATATCTCCAGTTTGCAGATGACACAAAGGGTTGGAGGGGAGCGGTAAGGAGGATGTGGTGATGCTTTACTGTGATGTGGACAGGCTGAGTGACTGGGTAAATGTATGGCAGATGCAGTATAATGTGCACAAATGTGAGGTTATCTACTTTGATAACAAAAACATGAAAGTAGGTTATCATCTGATTGGTGATACATTGAGAAAGTGGGAGATATAATGAGACTTTGTTCACCAATCACTGAAGGTAAGCATCTAGGACCGACAGGTGGTGAAGAAGATAAATGGTATGTCGGCCTTCATAGTGAGAGGATTCGACCAGGGATATCTTGCTGCAATTGGATGGGGCATTGGTGAAACTGCACAAAACTGCAGTTTTGGTCTCCTTATCTGTGGAAGGATGTTCTCTCGATGGAAGGAAAGTTTCCCAGACTAATTCCTAGAATGGCAGGTCTGACTATGAGGAGAGACTTGATTGGTTAGGACAGTATTCACTGGAGTTTAGAAGAATGAGAGGGGTATCTCGTGGAAATCTATAAAATTCTAACTAGACAGAATAAATTCAGGAAAGATGTTTCTGTTGATTGGAATCCAGAACCAGATCTCGGTCAAAGCAGCATTTCCTCTAATTTTCTTCATGGTTGTGTAGACCTCTCGCGTCTGTACACAGCTGTGACTCGTGGAACCAGAGGTCGGTGCTGAAATCAACCTGACAATCCAGTCTCCCAGTATTCCGTGAGATCTAACCTTGCTAATCAGTCTCCCATGGGGAACATTGTCGTTTGCCTTACTGAAGTCCATATAGATCACATCTACCGCTCTGCCCTCATCAATCCTCTTTGTTACCTCCTCAAACAACTCAATCAAGTTTGTGAGACATGATTTCCCACGCACAAAGCCATATTGACTAGCCCTAACCAGTCCTTGCCTTTCCAAATACATGTACGTCCTGTACCTCAGGAATCCCTCCAACAACTTGCCCACCACTGAGGTCAGGCTCACCGGTGTATAGTTCCCTGGCTTGTCGTTACCACTCTCCTTATACAGTGGCACCACGTTTGCCAACCTCCAGTCTTCCGGCACCTTACCTGTGACTATCGATGATACAAATATCTCAGCAAGAGGCCCGAGCAATTGCTTCTCTAGCTTCCCACAGAGTTCTAGGGTATAGCTAATCAGGTCCTGGGGATTTATCCACTTTTATGCGTTTCAAGACACCCAGCACTTCCTCCTCTGTAATCTGGACATTTTGCAAGATGTCACCAACTATTTCCCTGCAGTCTACATCTTCGGAATATTGTGTGCAGTTCTGGTCTCCTTCCTATCGGAAAGATGTTGTGAAATTTGAAAGGGTTCGGAAAAGATTTACAAGGATGTTGCTAGGGTTGGAGGATTTGAGCTACAGGGAGAGGCTGAGCAGGCTGGGGCTGTTTTCCCTGGAGTGTCAGAGGCTGAGGGGTGACCTTATAGAGGTTTCTAAAATTATGAGGGACATGGATAGGATAAATAGGCAAAGTCTTTTCCCTGGGGTCGGGGAGTCCAGAACTGGAGGGCATAAGTTTAGGGTGAGAGGGGAAAGATATAAAAGAGACCTAAGGGGTAACTTTTTCTCACACAGGATGGTACGTGTATGGAACAAACTGCCAGAGGAAGTGGTGGAGGCTGGTACAATTACAACATTTAAGAGGCATTTGGCTGGATATATGAATAGGAAGGGTTTGGAGGGATATGGGCCGGGTGCTGGCAGGTGGGACTAGATTGGGTTGAGATGTCTGGTTGGAATGGACAGGTTGGACAGAAGTGTCTGTTTCCATGCTGTGCATCTCTATGACTGTATGTGCAGGTTAGGTGAATTGGCCATGCTAAATTGCCCATAGTGTAGGTTAGGGGTGCGTAGGTTAGTTGCATTAGTTGGGGTAAATATAGGATAACAAAGTAGGGATTGGGTCTCGTGGGTTACTCTTTGGAGGGTCGGTGTGGATTTGTTGGGCTGAAGGGCCTGTTTCCACACTATAGGGATTCTAATTGCTGTGTGCGGAACTTTGGAATGACTGAGCACACTCAGCTGAATGGAACATGGAATTTAAGGATAGAGGGTAGGCCACTTCGGACTGAGGTGAGGAGAAATGTATTCACCCAGAGAGTGGGGAGCCTGCAAAATTCACTATCATGGAAAGTGTTGGAGGCTAAAACATTTTCAAGAAGGAGTTGGATAGACCTCATAGGGCTGAAGTGATCATATGGTACAAGGCAAAAACAGAACAGGGTACGGAGTTGGATATCAAATGATGGAACAGAAGGGCTGCATGGCTTACTCCTCCTGTTTTCGATGTTTGAAGAATCTTTTCCTGGCAGACCTTCTATTCCTATTTCCATTCAAAAAAACTACACGGAAGAATATGTGACACACCAACAAACCTAATTATTGAGACCTCACCTTCAATGCAATCTGTCTAATCTGTTCTATTTTTTCTTTTCAGTGACTTTGCTTTCCCAGTGTCAGTGCTAAGTGTTTTTTTTTCTGTTTGTGATGCACAGTTTGTAATGCATCCAATATTTGTCAGATTTAAATAGTCATTTTTAACGTGAGAGATTAACCACCACTATTCACCAGTTGGGGTGGAGGGTATGTATCGGCGCAATGCATCAATGCTCACTGACTGTCTGCATGACCTCCATCACTGGCTAGTGAACAGGTAGCATGAATCGTGGCTGATTTTCCCTCCCAGCACAGAGGCACCTAGAGACCACTTGTAACTCCATTAGTGACCAGATATCTTCAGTTTAATGCACTCAGTGTAGGACAGAGGCAACCACAGACCAAACTGTTCTGAACATTCTGCTGGACAAAGTTACCAAACGGATAGTTTGATTGTGTAAAATTCAGGATATTTATACCTCTTCTGTCTGAGCTGAGATTATCCTGTAATTGTAAGTGCTTGCAGAGAAGACATTGTTTTATCCTATCACAGCTTGAAGAAGAAAAAATATGTTCTAATAAATGGCACCAAAATTGGAGGTGTAGTGGACAGCGAAGAAAGTCACCTCAGATTACAACAGGATCTGGACCAGATAGGCCAATGGGCTGAGAAGTGGCAGATGGAGTTTAATTCAGATAAATGCGAGGAGCTGCATTTTGGGAAAGCAAATCTTAGCAGGACTTATACACTTAATGGTAAGGTCCTAGGGAGTGTTGCTGAACAAAGAGACCTTGGAATGCGGGTTCATTGCTCCTTGAAAGTGGAGTCGCAGGTAGATAGGATAGTGAAGAAGGCATTTGGTGTGCTTTCCTTTATTGGTCAGCGTGTTGAGTACAGGAGTTGGGAGGTCATGTTGCGGCTGTACAGGACATTGGTTAGGCCACTGTTGGAATATTGCGTGCAATTCTGGTCTCCTTCCTATTGGAAAGATGTTGTGAAACTTGAAAGGGTTCAGAAAAGATTTACAAGGATGTTGCCAGGGTTGGAGGATCTGAGCTACAGGGAGAGGCTGAACAGGCTGGGGCTGTTTTCCCAGGAGCGTTGGAGGCTGAGGGGTGACCTTATAGAGGTTTGCAAAATTATGAGGGGCATGGATAGGATAAATAGGCAAAGTCTTTTCCCTGGTATCGGGGAGTTCAGAACCAGAGGGCATAGGTTTAGGGTGAGAGGGAAAAGATATAAAAGAGACCTTTTCATGCAGAAGGTGGTGCATGTATGGAATGAGCTGCCAGAGGAAGTGCTGGAGGCTGGTACAATTGCAACATTTGAGAGGCATTTGGCTGGGTATATGAATAGGAAAGGTTTGGAGGGATATGGGACAGGTGCTGGCAGGTGGGACTAGATTGGGTTGGGATATCTGGTCGGCATGGACGGGTTGGACCAAACGGTCTGTTTCCGTGCTGTACATCTCTATGACTCTAAGACTACTGTTTTACAATTGGAGCACAGAGAAAATGGAAATTCTTTTCTGGGGGTAGTAAGAATTATTAAATATTTTCGACGCAAAGGTCAATAGATTCTCATTAGGTAATAAAGTCAAAAATTATTGGGGTCAAAGGAAACCTGCAGTTTGAAGCAGGCAGCTGTGATCTTGTTGAATGGGGGAACAGGTTTGCAGAATTGATTGGCTTACCTCTCTTAAATCATCTGTTTGTAACTTAGTGTCTAGTTTAAGTGAAGATATTCCTGTAGATTTATTTTGCAAATGCTTTTGCTTTCTTTTGCAGCTTCCTAACTTGCTTTTTTATGGACCTCCAGGCACAGGGAAAACTTCCACAATACTTGCTGCAGCAAGAGAACTCTTTGGGTAAGTTAGCATGATCCTGTTTCAAAAAACAATCGATTTCAAGTTGGATTCAGCTAAAAGGAAGCAGTTTTCAAATGTCTTGTGCCACAATTATTACCACCTCTAAATTACCCTAACCATCAATATACTGGAGTTAGGAGGGTTGGCTCCCTATTGAGCAGAAACCTCACTGGACCAGTTTTGTTTACACTAGCAAGAAGAGTGTCAGAGACTGGATTTTTCTTTTTACAGAGGATACCTCACCTCCTGAATTCCAAAAGCCTTTCCATTGTACAAGTCAGGGCCTGTCAAGACAAGTGTAGCTCCAATAATGCTCAAGATGAAGGCACCCTGAAGTACAAAGTAGCTGTTTAACTGACACCTTGTCCAACACCTTAAACTTCTGCCTCCTTCATAATTGACAACTGGTAACAGTAGTGAGAACCATCTGCAAGAAGCACTGCACCAACTTCAATACTCCTTTGACAGCTGGTTAGAAGCCCACAATATCTACAGTATTTAATGATTTATTGAAATGCACATATTCCATGGCTGCTTCCCAACAAAAAAAACTGAAATTCTTTAAAAACATTGAAGATCTGATTCTTCAAAACTTTGTAAACTGTTGGAAATGCGTAGCCTTAGAATGTGGCTTATTTGACCTGATATACTGACATTAATTCTGTGCAACATTTGCAGCCCAGATCTTTACCGGAAGAGAATTCTTGAGCTAAATGCCTCCGATGAACGTGGTATCCAGGTTGTTCGAGAAAAAGTGAAAACTTTTGCACAATTGACTGTAGCTGGCTCTCGCTCAGAGTAAGTAGCAACCTTTCTGTGAGAGTTAGAGTTATTGTGAAATGTTATTGTAAATTATTTTATTTCAGGTTGGAACAGAACAAAATCACGCATTTTTTATTTGTTTACTAAAGCCTAATGACTGGAGAGAATGTAGAAGGCAGAAACAAGTAATTTGGACAACTGGACTATGCCAGTCTGAGTTCCACAGTAGCCCTCTCCCACCTGACATTGTCTAACCATGAATTTGCTATTGTGGTAGTAAGGCTCATAGTATATTCTTCTTATTGTTGTTTGTCAACTTGAGGTCTAAAGTGGCGAAATTAGTAAAGCTAAAGCATTATTTATATTTATTTATTTATGTGTTTTGTGTGTTAAAGGAGGGGGGAGAAAGCAATTCTTTTAGTTTCATTTTTGTGTTTCCAGGTTTTGTGAGTCATTACACCTTCAGCTGATCATCCACAGTCTCAAGGATCGTTAGAAAAATTACAGCAAACTTTAAAGATCATGATAGTTTATTCTCAGGAATTTGATTAGGATAAAGGAGTTTCTTTTTACTGTTTTCCATTAGGGTTGTCCCTCATAAGTCCACAGGATTCAGTCCTTTTGAATTGATGTACGGGCATGAGGTGAGAGGACCCCTTACATTATTTTCCGGAACATTATAAATCAGTGCTCAGAAACTGTGTATGTCAAGTTTCCAAGAAAAATTAACCAGAACATGCGAGTTGTCCAAAAAAATTTGAAGATTACCCAACAAACTGAAAGCCTGAGCATAAAGAAAAGCCAAAGCTTGAAGTTTGTTGTCGGGAGACATGGCCTTATCCAGTCAAAAAGAAACTCAATGCTGTGAATCCAACAGGAGGAAAAGTCAGCAAGTCTGTCATGTCAACATATTGAAACAATGTTATAAGGAGGATGGTCAGGAGACAATGGTATTTAGGGTAGTAAAAGGAGTAGAGAGTGAAATAAAAAATTTTGAAGCAATTTGAGAATGAATCCTCAGTGATCAGGCTGGATAATATGGAGGTGCTTAAAAAGTTAGATGGAATATTATGCTATCTCGTCTAAATCTATTAAGGTGACTCACGCTCTTACAGACTCATAAGGTGATTTGAGTAAATAGGTCAGGGAAAGTATCTTTGGCCATGTTAATGCAAGGGATGTGCTATCATAAACAACATTGTTACAGATTCTGGATCAGTGGTGCTGGAAGAGCACAGCAATTCAGGCAGCATCCGAGGACAGGCAAAATCGACGTTTCGGGCAAAAGCAGTCAACATAGAGAAGTTAGCCCATGAGGGAAGAGATTAGATTCATGACTGTACGTGTTTTTTTTTAAATTGTTGTCAGAAATTAAAACTGTTTTAAAATCAGGAATTTGCAAGGATTGCTACATGTTTTGAAAAGCAAGTAACCTGGTGCTCCTGGCAGCACTATTTCAGCAGCTGATTGAACAGGCACTAATTGATGTGTTAGTAGTCAAACTGGAGTTGAGGTCATCGTTTACAGATGGAGCTTTGGTTGGCATCAAGAATGTTATCCGTCTGTGAACCAGTGACTCATGATTGATGGCAAGGGTGTTTTGCCTGCCTACAGCTGTGTGATTGGCTGTCTTATAACTGAACAGTTTGAGACTGGGCACGAGATGTAGAGAAGTGATCAGATCCCACCTGCCGAGGAGCTGTCTCTCAGTTCTCTGCAATCAAAACCCACTTTAAACCTGAAGAATGCCAGTTTATCTGTCCTACAGGAGGTGCTGTAGGCTGTAATATTTAACCAATAAGTTGGAGACTTTCTATAGGAGAACAGGCCACTCTGTGCATCTTTCAAATCAATGGAAGCATTCGGAAAAGGCAAACCAAGAAGAAACCTTCTGATCAGCAAGGACCAGCTGAACAGATCATTTAAAAAAAGTCTCCTGAACTGTGTTTCCAGTTTTCTGCTCTATTCCTTTTATATTTTTATTCTTGTCGGTGTCTGTATTGTCTGTTTAAGGGGATTAGAGTTTTAATTAGTAGTGTTACATGTTGAGGGTTATAACTGTTTACCTGTATCTAGAGTCTAATTATTTGTACTAAATGATAACTCTTGTTATGTACAGAAACCTAATCTATGTTCTTGATCAACCTGGGTCTGGAAATTGGGAGAAGTAAAGTCAGAGTAATACAACAGAGAAACAGACCCTTCAGTCCAACTTATCCACACTGACCAGACACTCCAATCTGACCTGGTCCCATTTGCCCACATGCCTCTAAACACTTTGATTCATATGACAGATGTCTTTTGAATGTTGTGGTTATACCTCTCCCCACCACTTTGGCAGTTCGTTCCATGCACGTACCATCCTCTGTGTGAAGAATTTACCCCTCAGGTCCTTTTTAAGTCTTTCACCTCTCACTTTAAAAATATGCTCTCCAGTTTTGGACTCCCCCACTCTAGGACCAAGATCTTAGCTATTCACCCTATCCATGACTGTCATGATTTTATAAATCTTTATAAGATTGTCCTTCAGCCCCTGACTCTCCAGAGAAAAAGGCCTCTGCTTGTTTAGCCTCTCCCTGTTACTCAAACCTATCAGTCCTGGCGACATCCTTGTAAATCCTCTCAAGTTTAACGGCATCCTTCCTGTAGAAAGGCGAACTGATTGCAGTATTCTAACGGCGGCCTCACCAATGGCCTGTACAGCTGCAAAGTGACTTCCCAACTCCGACACTGAATGTTCTGATCAGTGAAGGCAAATTGGGTATTTCTGCATACTTTATAAGTCTTAACTGTTAGGATGACTGGGAAAGCAGGATTAATTGTCCACGTGATCCCAATGTGTCATGCCATGATTGACAATGACATTACTGAGTTGAGTCACAGTAACTGGAGCTCACAGTGATGTATCACAGTGGTTGTGTATAGTTTATTGCATAGTCCATGTGCATGAGTAGATTCATAGCATATTTCACAATTGGAGGACTGTATTGAGAAGACTGGGAATGTACAGTTCATTATGAAAAGACTTGTCAAAGGGATATTGGCAAGTTCCAAAAATAGCAAGGGGCTTCTGGAATACTTACCTGTTAAATAATATCCTCATCACAGAGCGAATGCAGTGAAGGATGACCAGACTGGTGCTGGGCTGACAGGTTTGTTATATGAGCAAAGATTGTGTAAGCTGGGCCTGCATTCACTGGAGTTGAGAAGAATGAGAACGGATCTCAGTGAAACATATAAAACTCTGACAGGGCTGGACCAACTGGAGGCAGGGATGATGTTTCCCCTGGCTGGGATTTCTAAAGCAAAGGGCCAAAGTCTTAGGGGACAGGACAGGCCACTTTGTACTGGGACCTGGGGTAATTTCTTTACTCAGCGGCTGATGAACTTAGGGAATTGTTGACCATGTAAGGTTGTGGAGGCCAAGGAAGGGAATATAAATAAGAACAAAATGGACGGGGAAAGAGCAGCAGTACGATGTGGAAATACAGGATTAGTCATTATTATATTGAATGAAGGAGTGAGTTCAGTGGGCTGAAGGATCTACTCCAGCTCCTATTTTGTATGTTTCTATGATTAATGTCTTCAAGGGTTGCGGAGAGTGTAGTAAAAGTGCACTGAGGAGATGGTCAGACATGAACTGGAATGGGGGATGGGTGGGGGGAAGGTTCAGTGGGTTGAATGGTCTCTTCCTTTCTGTGTAGTCTGTGGGAAAGCTCTGTAAATGTTGTAACGAGCTCTGAGGGTGGCATGGGTAAATCAGTGGTTAGCACTGCACCCTCACAGCGCCAAGGACCCAGGTTCAATTCCCTCCTCAGGCGACTTGTCTGTGTGGAGTTTGCACATTCTCCTCGTGTCTGCGTGGGTTTCTCTGGGTGCTCCGGTTTCCTCCCACAGTGCAAAAGATGTGCAAGTCAGGTAAATTGGCCATAGTGTTGGGTGCATTAGTCAGGGGGTAATGAGTCTGGGTGGGTTAATCTTCGGAGGGTCGGTGTGGACTGTTGGGCCGAAGGGCCTATTTCCACACTGTAGGGAATCTAATCTAATCTAATCTATGTTAGGAAGGAGGTTTTCTCAGGGTGGACAAGACTGGGTTTGTCGTTCTCTTCCTGAAGTACAGGTTGGTGCCTGGTATTCTGTTCAGTTTCATCCTTTTAGACCTCGGAGCAGTTTGATTCAGTAATTTCAGAGGGCATTTAGAGTTAGTGATACTTCTGTGTGTCAGGAGTCACTTTCAGACCAGACCAGGAAAGGATGACCGATTTACTTCCGAAAAGCACATTAAGGAAGCGAGTTGGTGCTTACAATCGGCATTTGTTTAAAGGTTACTATTACAGAGATCAAATTTCAAATCTCAATATTTTAATCATTGTTTTTAACTTCCACCAGCTGCCAGAGCATTAGCCTGGTCTGAATTAGTAATCCAGTGACATTTCCACAACAGCACCATCTTCACAAGGGGACCTATCGGAAACCACATTGAACAGGTCATTTCAATGTAGGTGCTGCCTAACAGTTCTGTCAAAGAGCACTTCTACCAATTTGACTATCATAGTTGGTAATTGATCATTTTGGAGTTATCCTCCGCTTGGAGAACTGAGCATAACTGGGCCATTTCCCAACTGGTCAAGCAGATAGAATCATAGAGATGTACAGCATGGAAACAGACCCTTCGGTCCAACACGTCCATACTGACCAGATATCCTAACCCAATCTAGTCCCACCTGCCAGCACCCGGTCCATATCCCTCCAAACCCTTCCTATTCATATACCCATCCAAATGCCTCTTAAATGTTGCAATTGTACCAGCCTCCACCACGTCCTCTGGCAGCTCATTCCATACACGTACCACCCTCTGCATGAAAAGGTCTCTTTTATATCTTTTCCCTCTCACCCTAAACCTATGCCCTCTAATTCTGGACTTCCTGACCCCAGGGAAAAGACTTTGCCTATTTATCCTATCCATGCCCTTCATAATTTTGTAAACCTCTATATAAGGTCACCCCTCAGCCTCCGACGCTCCAAGGAAAACAGCCCCAGCCTGTTCAGCCTCTCCCTGTAGCTCAGATCCTCCAACCCTGGTAACATCCTTGTAAATCTTTTCTGAACCCTTAAGTTTCACAACATCTTTCCAATAGGAAGGAGACCAGAATTGCACACAATCTTCCAACAGTGGCCTAACCAATGTCCTGTACAGCCGCAACATGACCTCCCAACTCCTGTACTCAATACTCTGACCAATAAAGGAAAGCATACCAAATGCCTTCTTCACTATCCTATCTATCTGCGACTCCACTTTCAAGGAGCTATGAACCTGCACTCCAAGGTCTCTTTGTTCAGCAACACTCCCTAGGACCTTAACATTAAGTGTATAAGTCCTGCTAAGATTTGCTTTCCCAAAATGCAGCACCTCGCATTTATCTGAATTAAACTCCATCTGCCACTTCTCAGCCTATTGGCCCATCTGGTCAAGATCCTGTTGTAATCTGAGGTAACCCTGAGGTAATCTTCGCTGTCCACTACACCTCCAATTTTGGTGTTATCTGCAAACTTACTAACTGTACCTCTTATGCTCGCATCCAAATCATTTATGTAAATGACAAAAAGTAGAGGGCCCAGCACCAATCCTTGTGGCACTCCATTGGTCACAGGCCTCCAGTCTGAAAAACAACCCTCCACCACCACCCTCTGTCTTCTACCTTTGAGCCAGTTCTGTATCAAAATGGCTAGTTCTCCCTGTGTTCCGTTAGATCTAACCTTGCTAATCAGTCTCCCATGAGGAACCTTGTCAAACGCCTTACTGAAGTCCATATAGATCACATCTACTGCTCTGTCCCCATCAATCTTTGTTACTTCATCAAAAAACTCAATCAAGTTTGTGAGACATGATTTCCCACGCACAAAGCCATGTTGACTATCGCGAATCAGTCCTTGCCTTTCCAAATACATGTACATCCTGTCCCTCAGGATTCCCTCCAACAACTTGCCCACCACCGACGTCAGGCTCACTGGTCTATAGTTCCCTGGCTTGTCCTTACCATCCTTCTTAAACAGTGGCACCACGATTGCCAACCTCCAGTCTTTCGGCACCTCACCTGTGACTATCAATGATACAAATATCTCAGCAAGAGGCCCAGCAATCACTTCTCTAGCTTCCCACAGAGTTCTCGGGTACACCTGATCAGGTCCTGGGGATTTATCCACATTTAACCATTTCAAGACATCCAGCACTTCCTCCTCTGTAATCTGGACATTTTGCAAGATGTCACCATCTGTTTCCCTACAGTCTATATCTTCTATATCCTTTTCCACAGTAAATACTGATGCAAAATATTCATTTTAGTATCTCCCCCATTTTCTGTGGTTCCACACAAAGGCAGCCTTGCTGATCTTTGAGGGGCCCTATTCTCTCGCTAGTTACCCTTTTGTCCATAATATATTTGTAAAAACCCTTTGAATTCTCCTTAATTCTATTTGCCAAAGCTGTCTCATGTCCCCGTTTTGCCCTCCTGATTTCCCTCTTAATTATACTCCTACTTTCTTTATACTCTTCTAAGGATTCACTCAATCTATCCTGTCTACGCCTGATATATGCTTCCTTCTTTTTCTTAACCAAACCTTCAATTTCTTTAGTCCTCCAGCATTCCCTATAGTTACCAGCCTTCCCTTTCACCCTGACAGGAATATACATTCTCTGGATTCTTGTTATCTAATTTCTGAAGGCTTCCCATTTTCCAGCAGTCCCTTTACCTGCGAACATCTGCCTCCAATCAGCTTTTGAAAGTTCTTGCCTAATACCGTCAAAATTGGCCTTTCTCCGATTTAGAACTTCAACTTTTAGATCTGGTCTATCCTTTTCCATCAGTTTTTTAAATCTAATAGAATTATGGTCACTGGCCCCAAAGTGCTCCCTAACTGACACCTCAGTCACCTGTCCTGCCTTATTTCCCAAGAGTAGGTCAAGTTTTGCACCTTCTCTAGTAGGTACATTCACATACTGAATCAGAAAATTGTCTTGTACACACTTAACAAATTCCTCTCCATCTAAACCTTTAACACTATGGCAGTCCCAGTTGATGTTTGGAAAGTTAAAATCCCCTACCATAACCACCCTATTATTCTTACAGATAGCTGAGATCTCCTGACAAGTTTGTTTCTCAATTTCCCTCTGACTATTGGGGGGTTTATAATACAATTCCAATAAGGTGATCATCCCTTTCTTATTTCTCAGTTCCACCCAAATAACTTACCTGGATGTATTTCCGGGAATATCCTCCCTTAGCACAGCTGCAATGTTATCCCTTATCAAAAATGCCATTCCCCCTCCTCTTTTGCCTCCCTTTCTATCCTTCCTGTAGCATTAGTATCCTGGAATATTCAGCTGCCAGTCCTGCCTATCCCTGAGCCATGTTTCTGTAATTGCTATGATATCCCAGTCCCATGTTCCTAACCATGCCCTGAGATCATCTGCCTTCCCTGTTAGGCCCCTTGCATTGAAATAAATGCAGTTTAATTTATTAGTCCTACCTTGTCCCTGCCTGACCTGACTCACTTCTGTTCTCAGCTGTATCCGTCTCAGATCGATCTCTTTCCTCACTATCTCCCTGGGTCCCACCCCCCCTACCTTACTAATTTAAATCCTCCCAAGCAGTTCTAGCAAATGTCAGAGTTGGAGCTGTCTTGAAACAGCTTGCCCAGGGGCACAGCTTGCTGTGCACTTCAAGTCTTCAGGCCGATTGTCGGAATGTTGTCAGGCCCTGTAGTCATTGTTATATCCACTGTGTTGAGCTGTTTCTTGACGTATTAGGGGGGTGGTCCAGAGGAAGTTCATAAGGTTGGTCACAGGAGGCATATGAGGAGCAGTTCAGGATTTCTGGTTGGGCGTGGTTGTGGGTTTGGGTGAATTTCTGCAGTGCATCTTTGCCTGTGAAATGTTTGATACTTCAACCAATTTATTATTCATAACAATGTGTTTACCCAAGTACTCTTCTTCACGACAAACAAAGGATTGTGGTTCAAACTTAGTTTTATTAAAACACTCTTAAGTTAAAGAAATGGCTCTTACACAACAACTTAATATTTTGCCCAAATTAGGCTGACTGCCTGCTATGATTGAGCTGCTAGGTCCAATTTACTGAGCTCCGTCAAGGGGTGCACTCGGGGTCATCTTGGTATAAAGATAGGTCTCAGTCAGAGTCTTCACTGGCTGAATCTTTGCTGAGGGAATGGCCGGCAGGCATCCCTTTTTATTCCCCCTTTATGAACGGGCAGCACGGTGGCACAGTGGTTAGCATTGCTGCCTCACAGCGCCAGAGATCTGGGTTCAATTCCCGCCTCAGGCGACTGACTGTGTGGAGTTTGCACATTCTCCTCGTGTCTCCGTGGGTTTCCTCCGGGTGCTCCGGTTTCCTCCCACAGTCTAAAAATGTGCAGGTTAGGTGAATTGGCCATGCTCAATTGCCCATAGTGTTAGGTGAAGGGGTAAATGTAGGGGAATGGGTCTGGGTGGGTTGCGCTTCAGCGGGTCAGTGTGGATGTGTTGGGCCAAAGGGCCTGTTTCCACACTGTAAGTAATCTAATCTAAAAAAAACCCTTCTGGAATGTTCTCTTCAGCTAGTGGGGGTCACGGGGCAGATGTCACAGTGCCCAGTGAGAGTTATCCCAGGTTTATCCATCCACTTTCCAAGATCTGATTGCTCCATGGTGCCAGTGGGTCTGGCCAAGATACACCAACAGACTCTCTCCTTATTGTTATGGATGAATGAGTTCCAGCTCATTATAATTCTCCCATTGCTCAATAGCACGACAGGGTTAGGCTGACCCTTGCTTGCGAGGAGGCAACTGAGGACTGCAGATGCTGGAGATCAGAGTCAAGAGTGTGGTGCTGGAAAAGCACAGCAGGTCAGGCAGCATCTGAGGAGCAGGAAAATCAACGTTTCGGGTATAAGCCCTTCATCAGGAAGGATGATCCTTGCTTGCATTTGACCTGTGGTAACCTTGGCCTCTTTGCATTCTGTCAGACCTTGCACAAGTTATTTAGCCAATTTTATAATGCGCCTAGCTGCTATGGCCCCAGGTTACTATCTTGTAGATACACACAGCTGTGGCGTGAGTGTTACTTGCCACATGTCAGCCCAAGTCTGGATATTGCTCAGATCTTGTTGCATTTGGACATGGACTGTTTCAGTACCTGAGGAGTCGTGAATGGTGCTAAACATTGTGCAAACATAAGGTCAGAAATGGGGACCATTTATGGAGGGAAGGTCATTGATGAAGCAGCTGAAGATGGTTGGGCCTAGGACATTACCCTGAGGAACTCCTGCAAAGATGGCCTGGAGCTGAGATGACTGACCTCCAACAACCACAGCTATCTTCCAATGTGTCAGGTATGACTCCAGCCAGCTGAGTGTTTGCCCCCTGATTCCAGTTTTGCTAGGGCTCCTTGATGCTACACTCAGTCAAATGCAGCCTTGATGTTGAGGGCTGTCCTTCTCCCCTCCCCTCTGGAATTCAGCTCTTTTGTCCATGTTTGACCCATGGCTGTAATGAGGTCAGGAGCTGAGTGACCCTGGAGGAACCCAAACTGGGCGTCACTGAGTAGGTTACTGCTGAGCAGGTGCTGCTTGATTGCATTGTTGATGACACCTTCCATCACCTTATTGATGATCGAGAGTAGACCAATGAGATGGTAATTGTCTGGGTTGGATTTGTCCTACTTTTTTATGGACAGGAGATACCTGGGCAATATTCCATATTGTCAGGTAGATGCCAGTGTTGTAGCTGTACTGGAACAGCTTGGCTACGGGAGCAGCAAGTTCTGGAGCACAAGTCTTCAGTAATAATGTTGGAATGTTGTCAGGCCCCATAGTCTTTACAGTATCCAGAGCCTCTAATTTTTGTTGATATCACATGGAGTGAATCGGATTGGCTGGAGACTGGACTCTGTGATGCTGGGGAGCACCGGAAGAGGCCGAAATGGATCATTCACTTGGCACATCTGGCTCAAGATTGCTGCGAAAGCTTCAGCCTTATCTTTTACATCGATATGTTGGGCTCTTCCATCTTTGAAGATGGGGGTATTTGTGGAGCTGCCTTCTCCATTGAGTTGTTTAATTGTCCACCACCATTCATAACTGGGTGTGGCAGGACTGCAGAGCTTCGATTTGATCCTTTGGTTGTGTGATCTGTCTATCACTTGCTGCTTATGCTTTTGGCATGTATGTTTGGAAGCTTCACCAGGTTGACACCTCATCCTCAGGTATGTCTGGTGCTATTCCTGCACTCCCTATTGAACCATGCTTGATTCCCGGCCTCATTGTAATGGTTGACTGGGGATATGCTGGGCCATGAGGTTACAGATTGTGCTGGAGTACAATTCAACTACTGTTGATGGCCCAGTCTTGAGTTGCTAGATCTGTTTGAAGTCTGTCCCATTTAGCACAGTGATAGTGCCACACAGCACGATGGAGGATGTTCTCATTGTGAAGGTGGGAACTTGTCTCCACAAGGACTGTGCAGTGGTCACTCTTACCAATACTGTCTTGGAGAGATGCATCTGGTAAGGATGAGGTCAAATATGTTTTTCCCTCCTGTTGGTTCCCCCACCACCTGCCACAGACCCAGTCAAGGAGCTATGTCCTTTAGGACCCGACCAGCTCGATCAATAGTGCTGCTACTGAGCCACTCTTGGTGGTAGGCACTGAATTCCCCCACCCAGAGTACATTTAGTGCTCTTGCCATCTCAGTGCTTCCTCTGAGTGTTGCTCAACATGGAGATGTACTGATTCATCAGCTGAGGGAGGATGGTGTGTGGTGATCAGCAGGAGGTTTCCTTGCCCGTGTTTAGCCTGAAGCCATGAGACTTCATGGGGTCCGGAGTCAATGGTGAGGACTCCCAGGGCAACTCCCTCCTGGCTGTATCCCACCTTGCCACCACTTCTGCTGGGATGTCTTGTCAGTGGGACAGGACATGTCCAGGGATGGTGAAGGTGGGATCTGGGACATTGTCTGTAAGGTATGATACTGTGAGTATGACTGTGCTCGGCTGTTACCTGACTGTTTGTTTGTGAGACAGCTCTCCCAGTGTTGGCACTAGCCCACAGATGTTAGGCAGGAGGACTTTGCAGGGTCAGCAGGTCTGTTTCTGCCGTTTGTCTTTTCCAGTGTCAAGGTTAATGCCAGGTGGTCTGTCTGGTTTCATTTATTTCTTGAGACTTTGGAACGATTGATACAACCGAATGGTTTGCTAGGCCATTTCAGAGGGCAGTTGAGAGTCACCACATTGCAGAAACGTATGTAGGCCATTAGTGAACCAGGTAGGTTTTTCCGATAATTGACAATGGATTCATGGTCATCATTAGACTCCTAATTCCAGATTTTTATTGAATTTAAATTCTGCCATCTGCTGTGGCAGGATTTGAATCCAGGCCTCAAAGACGTTATCTGAGTCTCTGGATTAACAGTCCAGTGATAATACCACTAGACCATCACTTACCCTAAAGTTAGGATGAGATGATGTGTTCCCTGTGGGAAAACTAGAACTAGGGGACAGAATATAAGAATAAAAATAAGGCATTTCCAATTTAAGACCAAGGCAGAGAGGAATTTTTCTTTGTCTGAAGGTTGTGGATTTTTGGAACTCTCTCCTGCAGCGACAGTTGAAGTAGTGTAAGTGGATTCTTTTGAGGGAGAGGCAGATACGTTCCAGACTAATGGGGGAAGTGTCAGGTTATCAAGGCTGGACAGGAATGTGGAGTTCAGGCTGCAGCTGGATTGACCAATATCTTGCTGATTGGTCTAATCCTCTTCCTGATTTGTATGTGGCTCAACAAGGAAAGATAATAGATTCTCTACAGTGTGGAAACAGGCCCTTCGGCCCAACCGACCCTCCGAAGAGTAACCCACCCAGACCCATTTCCCTCCGAATGATGCACCCAACACTATGGGCAATTTAGCATGGCCAATTCACCTGACCTGCACTTCTTTGTGACTGTGGGAGGAAACTGGAGCACCCAGGGGAAACCCACACAGACACGGGGAGAATGTGCAAACTCCACACAGTCACCCGAGGCTAGAATTGAACCTGGGACCTGGTGCTGTGAGGCAGCAGTGCTAACCACTGAGCCACCGTGCCACCCCATTAGTTTGAAAGAAACTGCCGACAAATCTGTAGATTAATGGTAAGCCAGAGACTGTTATGTTGTTGGTAAATATGGACTATCAGATGATGGAAGTTAGAATTTCACTGTTTAGCTCATGTCAAAGAGTTTGGGAGAAAGTTGGAACAGGGACTGGGTTGGATGATCAGACATATGGGAGAAGGCTTGAGGGCCGAATGGCCTACACCTACCCCTATTTTCTATGTTTGTTTATTCACAGGAGTTTAGAAGAATGACAGAAGATCTCATATAAGCCTGTAAAATTCTAACAGACTTAAACAGGTTAGATAAAGGAAAAAATGGAAATTGCTGGAAAAACTCAACAGGTTTGGCATCATCTGTGGAGAGATAGCAGAGTTAATGGTTCAGGTCCAGTGACCTTTCTTCAGCAGGGTCCTGATCTGTCCTGATCGCCTGCCCTGATGTTTAACATGGTCATCTCGGTTGAAGCAGATTCAGTGATGGAAAGGGAATTCCACTGAGCAATGGAAAGGGAATCAAAAATGTTCTGAGGAAGGGTTACCCCTGCTTCCTCTTCACAGATGCTGCCAGACCTACTGAGCTTTTCTAGCAATTTCAGTTTTTGTTTCTGATTTCCAGCATCTGCCATTCTTTCATTTTTCTTTTGTGAAAATGTAGGAACGATGTTCCTGATGACTGGGGTGTCCAGAACCAGGGGTCACAGCCTGAGGAATACAGGGCAGGTAATTTTGGACTGAGATGAGAAGTGTTTTAGAACATAGGACAATATAGCGCAGAACAGACCCTTCGGCCCTCGATATGCCGACTTGTGAACTAATCTAAGCCCATCCCCTTACACTGTCCCATCATCATCCATGTGCTTATGCAAGGATTGTTTAAATGCCCCTAATGTGGCTGAGTTAACTACGTTGGCAGGCAGGGCATTCCACACCCTTACCACTCTGAGTAAAGAACCTGCCTCTGACATCTGTCTTAAATCTATCACCCTAAATTTGTAGCTATACCCCTTCGTACACACTGACGTCATCATCCTAGGAAAAAGACTCTTACTGTCCACCCTATCTAATCTCTGATCATCTTGTATGTCTCTATCAAATCCTCTCTTAACCTTCTTCTTTCCAATCAGAACAGACCAATGTCCCTCAGCCTTTCTCATAAGACCTTCCCTCCAGACCAGGCAACATCCTGGTAAATCTCCTCTGCACCTTTTCCAATGCTTCCACATCCTTCCTGTAATGGGACGACCCGAACTGTACACAGTATTCCAAGTGTGTCCGCACTAGCGTTTTGTATAGTTGCAGCGTGATATTGCGGCTCCGGAACTCAATCCCCCTACCAATGAAGCCTAACACACTGTATGCCTTCTTAACAGTACTATTAACCTGGGTGACAACTTTCAGGGATCTATGTACATGGTCTCCAAGATCCCTCTGCGCATCCACACTACCAAGAATCTTTTAGTTGACCCGGTATTCTGCCTTCCTGTTATTCTTCCTAAAGTGAATCACCTCACATTTATCTGCATTGAACTCCATTTGCCACCTCCCAGCCCAATCCTGCAGTTTATCCAAGTCCCCCTGCAACATTCTTCCACACTGTTCACTACTCCACCAACTTTAGTCTCATCTGCAAACTTACTAACCCATCCACCTATGCCTGACAAACAGCAGTGGTCCCAAAACAGATCCTTGTGACACACCACTAGTGACCGGACTCCAGGCTGAATATTTTCCAACAACCACCACTCGCCTTCTTACTGAAAGCCATTTTCTAATCCAAACTGCTAAATCACCCTCAATCCCATGCCTCTGCATTTTCTCCAACAGCCTACCATGTGGATCCTTATCAAAGGCTTTACTGAAGTCCATACACACCACATCAACTGCCCCACCCTGATCCACATGCTTGGTCACCTTCTCAAAAAACTCAGAGTTTTGTGAGACATGACCTGCCCTTGACGAAACCATGTTGACTATCTGAAATCAAATTGTTGCTTGCTAGATGATTGTAAATCCTATCTCTTATAATCCTTTCCAAAACCTTTCCTACAACAGATGTAAGGCTCACTGGTCTATAATTACCTGGGTCTTCTCTACTGCCCTTGAGCAAGGGCACAACATTTTGCAATCCTCAAGTCCTCTGGTACAAAACCTGTAGACAATGACAACTCAAAGATCAAAGCCAAAGGCTCCAACACCACCTCCCTAGCTTCCCAGGGAATCCTTGGATAAATCCCTTCCGGCACCCAGAGGATTTGTCTACTTTCACTCCTTCTAGAATTGATGACACCTCCTCCTTAGTAACCTCGATCCTTTCTAGTCTAATACCTGGTATCTCATTCTTCTCCTCGACAATATTACCCTTTTCCTGAATGACAACCGATGAGAAATATTCGTTTAGCACCTCTCCGATCTCCACAGGGTCCACACTCAACTTCCCATTTCTGTCTTTGACTGGCCCTATTCCTACCCTAGTCATCCTTTTATTCCTCACATACCTATTTTCACCCAGAGAGTGGGGAGCCTGTGGAATTCTCTGTCTCAGAGAGCAGTTGAGGCCAAAACATTGAATGTTTTCAAGAAGGAGTTAGGACAGAAGGGATCAAAGTCAATGGGAGAGAGTGGGAACAAGCTTTTGGAGCTAGAGTAAGTGACTCCTTTGTACGTTTTTCTGAATGTAATCCAGTTTGTAGACCTCTTCCTTAGGCAATTGCAATCTTTGTTATTTCTTCCAGTGGAAAGCCTGCTCCACCGTTTAAAATTGTCATCTTAGATGAAGCCGATTCCATGACGAATGCTGCACAAGCTGCTCTTCGCCGGACAATGGAAAGAGAATCGAAAACCACCCGCTTCTGCCTCATCTGTAACTACATCAGCAGGTGGGAGACTGGCAACTATCTAAAGGCCACAATATTCGATTCCGTTTCATATCACACTAGGCCATAGGAGAGTTAATTTTGGGTACATTGCTTATTCATTAATGAATTATATATTATTCAATAGAAACATAATATCCTATTGAAGAGATCAAATTTTAAATGACATATGTATTAAAACCATTTTTTGGAATCAAAATAGTTAATTGTACCGAACAGGGTGGGCGGCACGGTGGCACAGTGGTTAGCACTGCTGCCTCACAGCGCCAGAGACCTGGGTTCAGTTCCCACCTCAGGCGACTGACTGTGTGGAGTTTGCACACTCTCCCCGTGTCTGCGTGGGTTTCCTCCGGGTGCTCCGGTTTCCTTCCACCAGCCCAAAGGTGTGCGGGTCAGGTGAATTGGCCATGCTAAATTGCCCATAGTGTTAGGTAAGGGGTAAATGTAGGGGTATGAGTCTGAGTGGGTTGCGCTTCGGCAGGTAGGTGTGGACTTGTTGGGCCAGAGGGCCTGTTGCCACACTGTAAGTAATCTAATAGAATGACTAGTTTGTCTTAACTACTTTTCAGTCAAGTTTTTTAAATCGAGAATTTGAATGTTGAATATACTAATTGTATATCGTAGGTGGTATGATATTTTAGAGTGCAGAACCCTGCCTTTCAGGCCACTTGATGCAGGCCAGTGTTTATGATCCGCGCAAGCTGCCTCCTGTATCTCTCCATGTAACTGTATCAACATATTCTGACGTTAAATGTTACTAACAGGAGGCACAATATTGAAGCTTTTTGTGTTACATTCAAGTGGCCTAGGATCCAAGAATTAAACTGGAAGATTATTCTTCCAGTCTGTTTCTTGTATTCTAGTCCTGATAAGTACAAGATGAAAAATATTGACTCTCTGGTGTCTCCAGTATTCTCAGAATCCCTACAGTGCGGGAAGAGGATTTCGATCCATTGAGTCTTTACAAATCCTCTGAAGAGCATCCCACTCAGACCCCAGCCCCCATCGTATCCCTGTAACCCTGCATTTGCCGTGGCCAATCCACCTAACCTACGCATCTTTGGAGGAAACTGGAGCACCCAGATGTGGGGAGAATGTGCAAACTCAACACAGCCAGACAGTTGCCCAAGGCTGATATCAAACTCTGGTCTCTGGTGCTGTGAGGGAGCAGTGCTAACCACTGAGCCATCATGCTGCCCCAGGCAATTGTTTAGATTCTTGGGTTCCTCTTCCTTCCATATGTTGATGTAGCTTTTCTTTAAATGTATCTATACTAGTCGCGTCATTTATTATGTCGAATTGAGTTCTACATTCCACTGCTGTAAGGATAAAGAGATTTCTACTGAATTCTGTCAGATTTATTAATGACTGATTTGTTTTGATAGTCTCTAGTTTTGCTTCTCCAGCAGGTGGAAACATCTATAAAACTACCCTGTTCAACTCTTCCATAATCTCCGAGACCTATATGAGCCACCCCTCACTTCGTTTCCAAAATTGTTTTCCAGTTGTGACCTAACAAAGATTTTGTGTACAAGTTTAACAAATTCTTTATTTCAGTTCTCCCTTAGAAATGAGCTGTTATTTTTATTGTGACTTTATTTATTTTGATTTGAATGATTTGTGTATCTTTCACTCCAAGTCTGCTACTCGACATCAGCTGGATGTTCTTTGTTTTTCAAGCAGTTTGAGTTACTTGAGTTAGATTTGCTTGAACCCCTATGTTTTAATTAAAATATAATTGTTGTGTTTGGTTAATTTATTTTGCACATAAATCATCATCTGATGAAGAGGAGTAATCTCCCTGTTGGATAAATGGCATCAGAAGAGATTCCTGTTTCCTAGACTTTGATAAGTTAAAAAAAATTGACCTTTAATTACTGGAGCTTGTAAAAATCTGTTTCTAACAGCAGACAAAATGGGTAATGTTAGACCAGGATTGTAATTCAGCCTGTTTATCTCATTGATCTTGTGTGTATGGGGAATTGGTTTAATTGTTTTCCATAAAATGGAGGAAGTATTTTACCCTCCCCCGACCTGTTATGTTGGTGTGTGAAGTATTGATCCCTGTCTTAGGTGGCAGATATAGCAACTTAAAAATTACGCAGATCAGGTAGTGCAAAATTAATCCCTCACCTTCTGCCTGTTTAATTAAATACAATGGTGAGTTCACACATAGAACACAGAAGATTTGCAGGATAACTGTGTTGCTGTGGAGTGGGATTGTGGAGTCTGTTTTTGTACAATGTTAAGAATGTCAATGGAATATAAAGCTGGCTCCATTGTGACAGTGACATCAAGTCACTGGCAAGAAAGTGTGTACAATTAATCTGTTTGCTCACATGTGATTCTTTTGTCTGTCTTTTCAGGATAATTGAACCACTAACATCTCGATGTTCAAAGTTCCGTTTTAAACCTTTGACTGATGATATACAGCTGAAAAGGTTGCTGGCCATCTGTGCGAAGGAGAATATACAGTGCAGCGATGAAGTAAGTCTCTGGTGTTGTGTGGAATGTTTGGAGTTCAAGTTTTAATCAGAATACCAAATGTAATTTTGACCTGGTTTGGGCCCACTACACTGGCACTATCTTTCTGTTCTGATGACAATAGCACCCCCTTGTCTGCACAGATAATGGGCTACACCCAGGGTGTATGCTGTTTCTGGGTTCAGCGTTGCCTGTTGTAGCTAAAGATGCTGATGCACGAGTGGCATTTCCACAGTGTAGTGTTTTTTTTCATTCAGGGTGTTGCTGTCTAGGCCCAGAATTTTTGCCCATCCCTAATTGGCCAGCGGACAGTTATTGGTCAACCACATTGCTGTGGGTCTGGAGACACATGTAGGTCAGAACAAGTAAGGAGGGCAGTTTCCTTCCCTAAAGGACATTAGTGAACCAGACGGGGTTTTTGCAACAAGCAACAATGGATTCATGGCTATCATTAGATTCATAATTCCAGATTTTTATTGAATTCAAATCCCACCATCTGCTGTGGCAGGATTCAAATTTGGATCTGCAGAACATTCCCTGGGTCTCTGAACTAACAATCTAACAATAGTACCACGAGACCAACTCCTCCCTATCCTGCTGGCCAAATGTTATCTGATGATTTATTTTTACCCCTTCTTGTGAGCTCTCTCTTTTCCATCTGGTTATCTTTCCACCAGCTTTCTATCCACACCAGCCTAAACCATCTCAAACTGCTTTGTACTCCTTGGGGTTGCTTAAGTTTTTGGAAATTTCCTTACGTATTCTTTCTCTCCTGACAGCATGATCTTATATTAAAGCCTACATGAGAATGATTAGAGTCTGTTTTTGCATGCTGACTGATTCTGTGTCCAAGCAACCATTCTCACGGTGAGCTTGCGAGCGCAGATAGTGTGTGGGCCATGGATTAAGTTGTTGGAGCAGCAAGGCTGAGTCTGCTGATGAGTCAGTGTGGTGCTGGAAAAGCACAGCCGGTTAGGCAGCATCTCAGGAGCAGGTGTGTCGATGTTTCGAGCATAACCTCTTCATCAGGAATATGGGGAAGCCCAAGGAGGCTGAGCAATAAATGGGAGGCTGGGTGGAAGGTAGGTGGGAATGCGATAGGTAGGTGAAGGTAGTGGGTCAGAGAGGACGGTGGAGTGGATAGGTGGGAAGAAAGATGGACAGGTAGGACAGGTCAAGAGGGTAGTGCCAAGTTGGAGGGTTGATCTTGGATAAGATGGGGAGATGAGGAAACTGGTGAACTCCACATTGATCCTGTGTGGTTAGAGGGTCCCAAGGTGGAAGATGAGGCATTCTTCCTCCAGGGGTTAGGTGACTAGAATTTGGCGATGGAGGAGGCCCAGGACTTGCATGTACTTAGTGGAGTGGGAGGCGGACTTAAAGTGTTCAGCTACGGGACGGTGGGGTTGTTTAGTGCGTGTGTCCCAGAGATGTTCTCTGAAATGTTCCGCAAGTTGGCATCCTGCCTCCCCAATGTAGAGGAAACCACATCGAGAGCAACGGATACAGTAGTTGACGTGTGTGGAGATGCAGGAAAATCTCTGCTGAATGTGGAAAGATCCTTTGGGGTCTTGGATGGAGGTGAGGGGGGCGGTGTGGGCGCAGGGTTTGCAATTCTTGCAGTGGCAGGGGAAGGTACAGGGAATGGGGTGAAGGCTGGTGGGGGGCGCGGACCTTACAAGGGAGTCACAGAGAGAATGGTCTCTGTGGGATGCAGGTAGGGGTGGGGAGGGAAATATAACTGGTGGTGGAATCAGTTTGCAGGTGGCGGAAATGGAGGATGATATGATGTATACAGAAGTTGTTAGGGTGGAAGGTGAGGACCGGGAGTTCTGTCCTTGATGTGATTGGAGAGGTGGGGTTCAAGGGCGGAGGTGCGGGAAGTGGAGGAGATGCGCTGGAGGGCATCATCGACCACGTGGGAGGGTAATTGCAGTCTTTGAAGAGGGAGGCCATCTGGGGTGTTCTGGGGTAGAATTAGTCCTCCTGGGAGCAGATGTGGCAGAGGCGGAGGAATTGGATGTAATGAATAGTGTGTTTACAGGAGGTGGGGGAGGATGAGGTGCAGTCCAGGCAGCTGTGAGAGTTGATGAGTTTGTAGTAGATGTCTGTGTTGAGTTGGTCGTTGGAAATGGAGATGAAGAGTTCCAGGAAGGGGAGGGAGGTGTCTGAGATGGTCCAGGTGAACTTGAGGTGGAAGGTGTTAGTGAAGTTGATGAACTGTCCAACCTCCCCGTGGGAGCACGAGGTGGCGCCGATACAGTCATCAATGTAACGGAGGAAAAGGTGGGGAATGGTGCCGTAATAACTATGGAAGATGGACTGTTCCACGTAGCCAACTAAGAGGCAGGCATAGCTGGGACCCATGCAAGTGCCCATAGCTACTCCTTTCATCTGGAGGAAGTGGGAGGATTCGGAGGAGAAATTATTGAAGGTGAGGACCAGTTCAGCCAGTCAAATGAATGTGGAAGGGTACTGGTTGGGTCGGCAGGAGAGGAAGAAACGGAAGAAATGGAGACCTTCATCATGGTGGATGGATGTGTACAGGAACTGGGTGTCCATGGTGAAGATGTGGCATTGGGGTCCAGGAACTGAAAGTCATGGAGGAGGTGGAGGGCGTGGGTGGTATCCAGAATGTGTGTGGGAGGTCCTGGACCAAGGGGGACAGGATGGTGCCAAGGTAAGGGGAGATAAGTTTGGTGGGGCAGGAGCACGAGGAGGTGATGGATTGGCCAGGGCAGGCAGGAGTCATGGGCTGCCTCTACCTTCAGATTCTAGCCACCCGCCGCCTGAAGGAAGCACACCTCATCTTCTGCCTTGGGTTCCTTTAACCACATGGGATCAATATGGATTTCACCAGTTTCCTCATCTCCCCTCCCCCCACCTTATCCCAGATCCAACCGTCTAATTCGACACCTCCTCTTGATCTGTCCTACCTGTCCATCTTTGTGTCCACCTGTCTGCTCCACCCTCCCCTCCAAACTATCACCATCAGCCCCCAACTTCATCTACCTATCGCATTCCCAGTTACCTTACCCCAGCCCCAGGCCCCTCGCCCCTCGCATTTATCCCTCAGCCCCCTTGGGCCTCCCCCATATTCCTGATTATGCCCGAAACATCGATTCTCCTGGTCCTCGGATGCTGTCTGACCGGCTGTGCTTTTCCAGCACCACACTGTTCGATTCTGATCTCCAGCATTTGCAGTCCTTACATTCCTGTGAGTCTGCTGATAGTTTTACCACGTGGTCTTTCCTTCTTTCTCCCTAGCTTCACATTGGTTTTGTGGTTAAGGCACGTTACTGAGCAGAGGGAGGGAAGCTTTATCCTGGAACTTGTTGTGTCCTACATAACCTGGGTATGCTCAGTGCCAGCATTGATTACAGAAACATTCTAGTGCTCCTTTCTCAGTATTTTTCAAGCACCAACATTTATCCACAAAAGATAAATTAAGAAGAGGGAAGAAAAGGGCGGTATGGGGCTCAATGGTATGGGGCTTAATGCTGCCTCACAGTACTAGGGACCCAGGTTCGATTCTGCCCTTGGATGACTGCCTGTGTGGAGTCTGCTCATTCTCCCGTGTCTGCGTGGGTTTCCTCCAGGTGCTCTGGTTTCCTCCCACAATCCAAAGATGTGCAGTTTAGGTGGATTGGCCATGTTAAATTGCCCGTAGTATTTCGGGATGTGCGAGTTAGGTGCATTAGCCATGGGAAATTCAGGGTTACAGGGATAGGGTGGGGGAGATGGTCTGGGTGGGATGTTCTTCAGAGGGTCATTGTGGACTCGGGCCAAATGTTTCCACACTGTAGGGATTTGATGAAAAGGCAGTCTGTTTTTATTTAATTATATTCAGTTGTGCTTAGTCTCTTGTCATGGATTACTTGGTACAGAGTGAGCACGAATATGTGGGACACAAAAATAGTCCTTTAATGATACATGTTTCACAAAGTATTTTGAGGGGGAAACCGATTTTCTTTTTCTCTTATACGTTTCTTACATTTTGTGTTCAAACTGTTATTTTGCTTAATCTGGCCATCAAAATTCTTCAAACTGAAATATTCCTACAATGAAGACTTAGCCTATCACGATTCAGAGATGCCGGTGTTGGACTGGGGTGTACAAAGTTAAAAATCACACAACACCAGGTTATAGTCCAACAGGTTTAATTGGAAGCACACTAGCTTTTGGAGCGACGCTCCTTCATCAGGTGATTGTGTGATGAAGGAGCGTCGCTCCGAAAGCTAGTGTGCTTCCAATTAAACCTGTTGAACTATAACCTGGTGTTGTGTGATTTTTAGCCTATCACAGCTTTTAATGCTTCTTACAATGGGCAAAGAGATGTTTTTTATAACGAAGCAGGTGAAGAAAGCCCTGTACCAGAGGACAAAGCAATAGCCCCGTTATTGCCCTGATCAGGGCAGGTGGACTGGGAGGGTGCTTTGTTTTGGGACTGTTGCTGGTTTCCCCTTCGGTGCAGAGTATATTGTCTACAGTGTGTGACCATCAAAGCTATTACAGAGCAGCCAGGAACCTTTGTAAACAGGAAGGAGTTCCACTTGGTACGTGTTCACTTAATCTGTATCCAATCCAATGATCCTGGATTCTGACACCTCAAAGCCAGTCCACTATCGACAAGGTACAAGTCAGGACTGTGATTCAATACTCCACACTTGTCTGGACAGTTGTAGGTCCAATTTCACATGGTTCAGGACTCTTACAAACCTTTGTGTGTGGATTCAGGGTGACAGAATGCTAAATGCGTGGCTACTTTCATGTATGTGGAACAACTCCAAGCCCCACACCACTGCTGTTGAGAGTATAAGGACAACAAAAGAAAGTTGAGATACTTGATTTGGTATGGGGAATCCCTTTAAGAGGCCCAACCCAAGGCTTTGCATATTGAATTAGTTTTAGCTTTATTGTCTCATGTACTCACAGGAAGGCAGTGGAAAGTTAACATTGCCACTATTGGTGCCATTTTAGGTACAAAAGTCCCTTGGTACAGATTCTTGAGTATACATTCTTAGGAAAAATTACAGAGCTTCAAAAGTATAAAATCATAGTAATAAATTTTAAAAAGTAAAGAGATAATAACAGAGTAACAACCTTTCCATTATAAAATAAAGGGGGGAGAAAGAAATTTAAAACGTCCAGTTAGTCAATTTCTTGCTGTCGGTTTGAGGACCTGTGATCCCAGGCTGGACCGACTGCTGAAGGAAACACAATGCGCTGAGCTGACGCTGTGCTGAGCCGTTCATAACCTGGAGCTCCAGAGGAATGGGCTATCACATTTACCACTTGTGTACGGTTTTAAGGAGATTTGGACGAGGTTTGGGACCAGGTGGAAATGCACCCATCGGTCAGTGGGCATTTACATATGTACCAGGATTACAATAGGATCACTTGTAAGCACATCTCTCTCATTTTACAGTTAAATGCCCCTGGAGCTGAGTCCATCTTCTCCTGAGGTCAACACTAAAACACAATCCTGAAAATGGAGAAACTCAGCAGGTCTGGCAGCATCTCAGAGTCAACGTTTTGGGTCCGGTGACTCTTTTCCAGAACATTAACTGTTTTCCCCGTACAGATGCAGTCCCATTATGTAGACCAGTCTAGGTAAGGATGGCAGATTTCATTCCCCAAAGGATATTACTGAATTCAGTTGGGTCTTACTAACTATGACAATGGTTTCATGGGCATCATCAGACCCTGATTCCAGATTTATTATTGAATTCAAATTCCTCCATCTGCCATGGTGGGATTTGAACCCAGGTCATAGAGTTATAGAGTCATACAGCATAGAAACAGGCCCTTTGGCCCAAACCGATGAAGAGCTTGTGCTTGAAACGTCCATTCTCCTGCTCCTCAGATGCTGTCTGACCTGCTGTACTTTTCCAGTACCACACTTTCTGACTCTGATCTCCAGCATCTGCAGTCCTCACTTTCACCAAATTGGTCCATGCTGCTCATGGTGCCCACTCAGATGGCTCCAACTGCCCACATATCCCTCTAAACCCTTCCCATCCATGTACCTATCCAAATGTTTTTAAAATGCTGCTATTGTACCTCCCTCAATCATTTTCTCTGGCAGCCCATTCCATATCCGCACCACTCTGTGAGAAGAAATTGCCCCTCAGGTCCTCCTTAAATCTTTCCCCTCTCACCTTACACCAGTGCTGTCTAGTTTTCAGTTCCCCATCCCTGGGAAAAAGACTGTCTATGCCCCTGATATTTTATGCACCTCAATAAGGTCACCCTCATTCTCCTACGCTCCAATGAATAAGGTCCTACCCTGGCCAATCTCTCCATGAAACTCAGGCCTACTAGTCCTGGCCACATCCTCGTAAATCTCCTTTACACTCTTTCCTCTTTAACTATGTCTTTCCTCTAACAGGGTGATTAAAACCATACACAATACTGTATGGTCTTCGGAACATTACCTGAGTTCTTGGATTAATAGTCTAGTGATAATATCACTTGGCTATTGCCTCCCCACAAATTAATAAAATATAAATTTCAAGATTACTGGATTCTTGTTTTTAAAGGTTATTTTGTATTTTGATTATTGAAATCTTCTGTAGAGATTAGATCACAAAACAAACTACAGCTGATGTAATCTTTGAGTTAAGGTCATCTCCCTCTGTGTTGACGTTACTGTGGTTTACTTGGATTTTACTTCTGGTTCGATTCCTTCCCATTTAACATGAACTTTGAGTTGCAGTTGGTGTGTGTGATAAATGTTTTTATTATATCATGTTGTATTTGATCATATCTAGACCCTCGCTCTGCTTATCAATGTGTCTGAAGGAGATTTGAGGAAGGCAATAACTTATCTGCAGTGTGCAACAAGACTCACAGCAGGAAAAGGCATCACGGAGCAAGTCATCATTGAAATTGCTGGGGTAGGAAAACCTTTTCTGCGTACATACAAAGCGTAAGACAGTTGTTGGCAGCAATGGATAAGCCCTTTCCTAGAGTGATTTGACTGATGGTTTTCTGTCAATCTGATACTGTACTGCACTTTCAGCTTGGAGTTTTCACAAAGAACTCTTTGTGATGATTGGAGCTGAAAGGCAACAATGAATTCTTCTAGAGGGCAAAGTGAAACTCAGGAGAAAGAGGTCAGCATAGAAGCAGCTGGATGATAGATCTGACAGAGTGGGGTCAGGCTGTGAGGACATTGGCAAGGCATATGAGTCTGAACATAGCATGGCAGGAGATTTCCGGTAGGAGTAGCCATAAACATTTCTGGTAGGATGTGGCCAAATAAATGTTTGACATGTCCAATTCTTCTTGACTCATTTAAGGGTCAATCTCATTGGGTTTTTAATTTAAAGTTCTCTTTGGAGAAAATATATCCCTAGTATGAGGTAAATACATTAGGTCCACCCTAGTATAAGATGAGCTTAACCAAGCATTACAATTTTTTTCCCTGCTTTGAAGACAATATATTTCTTCCCTTTCCTCTAAGAGGAAAGGCAGATGTGTCAGTATGTTTGTGGGAAGTGGTGGGGCAGTGATGTAAGAATGCTACATTACTAGCAGCCCAGAGATTGAGCATTGAAATGGCAGCCTGCAGAGGAAGTCAATTCATCAATGAAAACAATAACAACTACCACATTGCCTGGCATTGTTAAGATGGCATATGGGACACTCGTTTTGTCAGTCATGGCACAGATTATAAGAGTAGAGAGGTGATGTTGGAGCTGTGCAGGACTTTGGTTTGGCCACAGCTGGAGTACTGTGGTCAGTTCTGGTCCGCGCACTGTAAGAAGGATTGGATTGCCCTGGAGGCGGTACAGAGGAGATGTTGCCTGGGAGGGAGCGGTTTAACGATGAAGAGAAGCTGGATAGAGAGAGAAGGTTCAGGAAGTCCTGATAGAGCTATATAAGACTGAAGGTTATGAACAGGGTGGATGGAAAGCAGCTGTTTGTCTTAGCTGAAGGTCAGTAACAAAGGGACATAATATTAAGATGAAAGGCAGGAACTTTAGCAGGTATCTGAGGGAAACCTTTTTCACCCAGGGGCTGGTGGGGGTTTGGAATGTATTATCTGGGAAGGTAGGTGAGGAGGGAAACCTTAGAAACTTGAAAGTGGACTTGGATGAGAACTTTAACTGTCATAACATTCAATGTTATAGACCTCGTGCTGGTAAGTGGGACTAATGCAGATAAGCCAGCACAGACATGATGGGCCAAAGGGCCTCTTCGGTATTGTATGAGTGTATGACATCTGCTGAGTTGGGTCATAGGATTTTTTTTTTGTATCTACCTGAGCCACCACAGAGAATTTTGGTTTAAAGCCTTGCACAGACGATGCCTCTAACAATGCGTTAACTGCAGTGGAAAATCAGTCTAGTTTCTGTGCTGAAGGGGTTGAGATCTGTAATCTTCTGACTGCAAGGTGAGTATGTTGGCAACTGAGCTAAACCAATGAAGGGCTTATGCCTGAAGCATCAGTTTTCCTGCTCCTCTGATGCTGCCTGATCTGCTGTGCTTTTCCAGCGCCACACTTTTCAAAATTGAGCTAAACTGAAAACTTATGGTTTACTTTAAAAATTTACATTACATTGGAGAACAGACATAGAAAGGTCAAGGTGAGGGCGGCATGGTGGCTCAGTGGTTAGCACTGCTGCCTCACAGCGCTAGGGACCTGGGTTCAAATCCAGCCTCGGGCAACTGTCTGTGTGGAGTTTGCACGTTCTCCCCTTGTCTGCATGGGTTTCCTTTGGATGCTCCGCTTTCCTCCCATAGTCCAAAGATGTACAAGTTAAGGTGGATTGGCCATGGGAAATTTCCCGTAGTGTCCAGGGATGTGCAGGTAGATGAGTTAGCCATGGGAAATGCAGGGTTAAAGGGAGAGGGTTGTGGTTGTGGGTGGAATGCTGTTTGCAGGGTTGGTGCAGACTCGATGAGCCGAATAGCCTGCTTCCATGTTGTAGGGATTCTGTGACGGGGAGTTTTCCAGATTTCAGGAAATGTTAGGTTCAAATCTTTTTGTAAATCTTGAAGCTTTTGTTTGTTTTTATTATGCTCTCCTCTGCATTTTCCTAACTACCTCATCCCAACAGTTTGTGAGGGAACTGAACTGTTTGCTTATATTATTTGTCTTTCTTCCTATTTCTAGGTTGTGCCATCGGAAATAATTGACAGTTTGTTAGCTGCTTGCCATAGCAGCTCCTTTGAAAAACTGGAAACTGTAGTAAAAGTAAGGATAAAGACTTATTAACAATACACTAGGCGAGACTTTTAACAACTAGGTGTTAAAATGTAACGGTAGATCATTAACTGAGAGGAAAATTGGGTGGATCTATATTGGGGAGGGGAGGGGGACAATCAACTCCTGTCCATTTTTCATCCCTAAATTTTCTTCCAGTATCATTAGACCATAAGGCATATGAGCTGAAATCAGGCCATTCAGCCCATCAGGTCTGCTCCACCATTCAATCATGGCTAATCAGTTTCTCAACCCCATTCTCCCACATTCTTCCCATAACCTTTGATACTCAGGAACCTATCTATCTCCGTCTTAAATATACTCAATAACCCGGTCCCCACAGCCTTCTGTGGCAGTGAATTCCATAGATTCCCCACTCTCTGGCTGAAGAAGTTTCTCGTTATCTCTGTTCTAAAGGGTCTTCTCTTTACTCTCTAAGGGTTTGCCCTCTGGTCCTAGTCTGTCCTACCAATGTAAACATCTTCGCAATATCTACTCTGTCCGGGCCATTTAGTATTCTGTATGTTTCAGTTAGATCCCCCCGCCACATCTTTCTAAACTCCATCGAGTATAAACCCAGAGTCCTCATATGTTAAGGTTTTCATTCCTGGGACCATTCTCATGAACCTCCTCTGAACTTGCTCCAGGCCCAGTATATCCTTCCTGAAATATGGGGCCCAAAACTGCGCACAATACTCCAGATGTGGTCTGCCCATTCTGGGCACTGAAATCTATTTAGTATTTTGTAAAATTGTATCAGTTAGGCATGCCAAACTATTCTTTCGGACCTGATGCAGGGCTGATGTTGGATTCATGTGAAGAATTAGGTAAAAATCCCTTTTCTACATTTCATGCAACAGTATTCTATTCAAATAAAAATCAAAAGCACTGCAGATGGTGTAAACCAGAAACAAAAAACAGAAGTTGCTGGATCAGCTCAGCAGGTCTGGTAGCATCTGTGGGGAGAAATCAGAGTTAGCATTTCAAGTCCAGTGATCCTTCCTCAGAAGTAAGTCAGCAGACCCTTCCTCAGAAGGCTCACCAGCCCTGAAATGTTAATTCTGATTTCTCTCCACAGATGCTGCTAGACCTGCTGAGCTTCTCCAGCAATTTCTGTTTTTCATTCTATTCATCAAGTTGTGTTCGTCTGTGCTAGAAATGATTGAGTGGAGAAGAAAATTGTCATGACAGTCCAGATTAATTGACTGGGTGAGCAGTTCTTGTAAATATTTGGTAAGACAGATGTTAAAAATTTAGATAAAAAGACTCCCTTAACTCAGAAAGTTTTGTATATTGTGTAAAATTTACATGTTTCATATTAACAACTCTTATGGCTGCATGGTGAAACTGTTGTCATCTGTCCAGATTTATTGAAATGTTCATGCACCACGGCACATTAATCTTGTAAAACTGCAGTAGTTCATCATGTATGCACTGCAATACTTCACCAAGTCTCCTTGGAGAGTCATGATTTGGAGATGCTGGTGTTGAACTGGGGTGTACAAAGTTAAAAATCACACAACACCTAGTCCAGCAGGTTTATTTGGGTGCACTAGTTCCTTCATCAGGTGGCAGTGCTCCGAAAAGTAGTGTGTCCATATAAACTTGTTGGGACTATAACCTGATGTCCTTTGAGAGTGGGTTCTGAATCTATGTACCCTTCACCTGGAAAGACATCAGGAGATGCACAGGAAGGTTCCTTCCAGGTTGCATACCAGCTTGACTTGTGACTATGTTGCAGTTCCTTCACCAGTGGTGGGTCAAAATCCATTCTCCCTCCTCCAAAATCAAAACCCCAGGACTGCAGCAGATAAAGGCTGCTTATCATCACCACCCTGTGGTCAGTTAGAGGTGTGCAATCAGTGCTGTGCCAGCCAGTGATTCCCACATCCCATGAAAGAATTTTTATGAAACTAGACTTCTGTTTGAATAAATATGCTTCATGCTGCTTGATTCAAGCTGTAATGCTGGCTTCACTGACGAATGAACTATCAGATAGGTTGGAAAGCTGAGCCTGGTCAACAGCTCCAATTAGCTTCTACATGGACGTTCAAGGAGACAAAATATTGGCTAACGTTCCTGTACCTTTTGTGTATGTATGCTGAAAAATACACGTTTGTGCAGTGGTAACAGATCTGACTCAGTAGTGCCCTCTCTGATAATAAGCATGCCAACAATCACAATATGAGCAAGCCTTTGAATAATTGCATATAGTGCCTGCATGGTGCAACACTTCAAAAGGAACACTACTAAAGTGGGGACATAAAAATATGAATGTGTCGCTGATATAGCAAATGTCCACTATTAAATATGTTACTGATGTGCTGTCTAATCAAATTTGATTCCAAACATGCGTGCAGAGGGTCAATCCATGGGGAAAGGAACTGCTTTTTACAGTTTGCCATCTCATGGAAGTATGAACTGCTTCTATTAATCTCTGGCTGTATTTTCTGTCAGAATATGATTAATGAAGGCTATGCTGCAACACAGTTAATCAATCAACTACATGACGTCATTATTGATAAAGAGGATCTTAACGATCAACAGAAATCAGCGATCACGCTAAAACTGGCAGTAAGTATGCCTTGAGCTATGTTTTACCTTTTTCTGCTTTTAAACTATTACAAATTCATTCACCTAACTCCATCTCGCTGCATGCTTTGGTATCCTGACCTTTGAATCTTGAAAACCATTTGTTTTTACCCCACTCGACATTAGTTGGCTAAAATGCCAGTGTAATACAGAAGTAGTAAGTGGTTCTCTAGCCATTGTGGACTCTTTAGGTGGTAATTGTAGTCTGATAGTGGACGGAACGGTGGCTCAGTGGTTAGCACTGCTTCACAGCACCAGGGAGCCGGGTTCAATTCCCACCTCCAGCAACCATCGGTGTGGAGTTTGCACATTCTTCCCAAATCTGCGTGGATTTTCTCTAGGTGCTCCAGTTTCCTCCCACAATCCAAAAGATCTGCAGGTTAGGTGAACTGGCCATGCTAAATTACCCATAGTGTTAGGTCCATCATTCAGGGGGAATGGGTCTGGATGGGTTACTTTTTGGAGGGTCAGTGTGGACTTGTTAGGCTGAAGGGCCTGTTTCCATACTGTAGGGAATCTAATCTCACAATGAATCTGATTCTATTTAAGAGTACTTGTTATATTGGTTAGACATATTGTAATGCCTTTCCCCTGAAGGCTGAGTAAGTTTGAAGTGCTTCAGTGATATTGAAGTATCTATTTGCTTCAGGGAAAATTCACAGAATTATTCCTAGCAAACATTTTGTATCTTTTTAAAAAATATAGCATTGCTCTCCATCTATTTGTCCTTTCTGCATATTTCCAAATTCAAGTTACCATGACTGAGCTTCACTTTCTATGACAGATTTACACCTTAGCAGAATGGTGCACCTTGAATGGTATTGCTAATTTTATTCATCAGTATTCTTGAAAATTTGTTGTCAGTATTGAAATATTTTCCATTCAGAGAAATTCTTCATTTTTAGGATAGAAATACAATATTCTTGAAAATTGGCTCTAAATGCCAATTGAGTTAATCTTGGGGAAGTTACTTGTCAGTCTATCTTTGACAGTTATATAGTTAGCTTTAAAGAATGTTAAAATGTTGCATTCATTGTAAAAATGGCCTTTTCATTTCTCCCCAGGAAGTTGACAAGTGTTTAATCGATGGCGCTGATGAGTATCTGCAGATGATCAGTCTTTCTGCAGTTATTATGCAACAGTTTACACAGACCACTTAATCAAACTATAGATAAGCAGCAGTTGAAGAAAACAATTACTCTCCATTATTTAGTCCCACAAAGACCTGGAAGATCTATATATAGTCTAAAGCCCTCAAGCCAAGTGTTGACTTTTCTACAATGCTTTTAGATCAGTGCTTCATACAAAATAAAGTGTTTTCAAATATGTTTGAAGTGTAATAATTTGTTGACCTTGAGTATTTCAGCAAATCTAGTCAAACACATGCACAAGCAATTTTAAATCATCACTGACTTGAGAAGGGGTCATCCCTTAAAATTACTTTTTATGCATGCTGCTGGGGTGAATTCAGACATAACCTGAAATGATGCAGCAACGTTCTGCTACTCTTGGTCTCCAGAGAAAGGTATTAGAGCCAAAGGCTGATGTGTACCCAGAACCATGGCTGCATGATTGATGTATATGCCTAAACTGTCCAAAATTTCTTGAAAAGTCTGATGCTGTACTGACTGAGCTATAAGGTTTCAGGAAGGGCCATGTAACGTCTCTGTTTTATAAGTGGGGGAGACACAAAGCAAGAAGCCATAGGCCAATTAACCTAACATGTGACATGAGGAAGTTGCCATATTCCCATAAGGAGATTACAGCCGAATACTTTGAAAATTGATGTAATCAGGCATTGTGAACAAGACATTTTGTACCTTCCTTCCATTTGCGCCTGTTAAGTATCTTTGGGAAGTAATGAGGTGGACAAAGGGGGACCAGTAGACATAAAGCGATTAGATTTCCAAAAAGCTTTAGATAAATTGTTGGGGCTGCGGGCTTATAAGTCCCTAATTTCCTGATGGACTTCACCCTAAAGTTTTAAAAGTAGCAGCTAGTGAGAGTTATGTGCATTGGTTTTAATTTTCCAGATCTCCTTCGATGGTCCCACTGGTTTGAAAAATAACAAATGTAACTTCTTTGTACAAAAAGCAGGAAACTACAGACCATTTTGCTTAACATCATTTCATGGGGAAAATGTTAGAAGCTACTAAGAAAGTAGTTAAAAGTTCATGGTAACAAAACAATGTGTTGTGCGAAAGGGAACTTATTTGACTGATCTAGAAGTTCTTTGTGGAGGTAATATGTGCTATGGATAAAGGGGAACCATTAAATGTACTGTAGTTAGTTTTTCAGAAGGCATTAAGTGCCATATCAAACTCTTATTGCAGAAAATAAAAGTTCAGTATAGAGCCAGCATATTGGCAGAGACAGAAGATTGGCTGGCTAACAGGAAAGACAGTAAACATAAATCTTTTTCAGTTTGGCAAGATGTAACAAGTGGTGCACCACAGGAATCAGTGCTGAGACCTCAAATGTTTGCAACTTCTAGATTGGATAAAGGATTAAAGGTATGGTTGCTAAATTAGCTTGTGTCACAAATAGGTAGGAAAGTATGTTCTGAAGAGGACCTAAGACTGCAAAAAGAAAGGTTTAAGTGAGTGAGCAAAGATCTGGCAAACAACATGTGGTAAAAACTGTGTGTCCATTTTGGCAGGAAAATTCTAAAGCTCTATATTTAAATTGAGAGATTATAATTCTGAAATGTAGAGGTCCGGTTATCCTTGTAGATGCATTGCAAAATATTCATACGGATATACAGCGCGTGATTAGGAAAGTTAATTCGAATGTTATAATTTATCATGAAGGGAATTGCAAAGTAAGGGAGGTTACAAAACACTGTAGTATGCAGTGGTTTGCAAAGGATATAAATGTGTTGGATGGAGTTCTGAAGATTACATTATCATCACCTGAAGCAACAGTTATACAGTAGAGAAACAGATCAACTCATTAGCGAGTTTTGAGATCGACACATCCATGCCAACCAGATAATAAGGCGATCTAGTCTCGCTTGTCAGCATTTGGCCCATATCCCTCTAATGCCTTACTATTTATGTATCCATCTAGATGCCTTTTAAATGTTGTACCAGTCTCCATAACTTCCTCTGGCAGCTTGAACGCCTCATCTTCCACCTCGGAATACTTCAACCCCAGGGCATAAATGTGGACTTCACCAGTTTCCTCATTTCCCCCTCCACCCACCATACCCCAGTTCCAACCTTCCAGCTCAGCACCATCCTCATGACCTATCCTACCTGGCAATCTTCCTTTCCACCTTTCCGTTTCATCCTCACCTCCATCCACCTATTGTACTCTTGGCTACCGTCTCCCCTGCCCTATCCCCCCTCCCATTTATCTCTCCAACCTGGAGGCCCCCTGCCTCATTCCTGATGAAGGGCTTCTGCCCGAAATATCGATTTTCCTGGTCCTCGGATGCTGCTGTCCTCACTTTTGCCTAGCTGGTTCCATACACACACCATCTTCTGCATGAAAAAGTTACTCATGTCCCTTTTGAATCTTTCCCCTTAAACCTATGCTCTCTCGTTTAGGACTCACCTACCCTTAGAAAAAGATCTTGGTTATGCACCTTATCCACATGATTTTATAAACCTGTTAAAAATTTGGACATGCAAGGCTTATATTCATTAGATTTGAAGAGAATCATATTGAAATGTAAGATTTTAAAGGGTCTTCTGAGATAATCTATAACTAGGGGTCAGTCTTCAAAATTCAGGTATGGCCCATCTAAGATTAGACAGTGTATTTTGTGAACATGAGCTGCAGCACTCTTGAAAAGATGGTGAAAGGACTCTGCTTGAATATTTTAAGACAGAGGAATTAACTTTTGGAGCTGTACAGCATGGAAACAGACACTTTGGTCCAACTCGCCTATTCCAACCAGATATCCTAAATAAATCTAATCCTGTTTGCCAGCATTCGGCCCATACTCCTCAACCCTTCCTTTTCATATAGCACCCCAGATACCTTTTAAATGTTGCTCTTGTACAGCCTCCACCACTTCCTCTAGCAGCTCGTTCCATACACACAGCACCTCCTTTCCCATCTCATCTTGAACCTATGTTCTGTGTTTGGACTCCACCCCCTCACCAAGGGGAAAAGACCTATTCACCCTATCCAGTCCCCTCATGATTTTATAAAACTCTATAAGGTCACCCTTTAGCCTCTGGCAATGTTCTTGTAAATCTTTTCTTAACCCTTTCCAGTTTCACAATATTTTTCTTATAGTAGGGAGACCAGAATTTTCCGTAAGTGGCCTAACCAATGTGTTGTACAGGCAGGACATCTCTGCAGGATTTCTCAGGATAGTACCCTTGGCCAACTAGCTTCAGCTGTTTTATCAATGAATTACCTCCACTTCATAAGGTCAGAATTGGGGATGGCTGCACAATGTTCAGCACTATTTGCAACTCCTCAGATACTGAAGCACCCAGTGTTCAGAAGCACCTCAGTGTTCAAAAGCAACAAAATCTGAGCAATATCCAGGCTTGGGCTTACAAACTGCAAATAACTCACCACACAAATGCCAGACTATGATTATTTCCAATAAGAGAAAATCTAACCACCACTCTGTTGGTATGATCAGCAAATTTGCAGATGACACAAAGATTGGTGGAGTAGCAGAAAGCATAATGGACTGTCAAAAGAATACAGAATATAGAAAGACTGGAGGGTTGGGTGGAAAGGTGGCAGATGGAGTTCAATCCAGACAAATTAGATTACATTACAGTGTGGAAACAGGCCCTTTCGGCCCAACAAGTCCACACCGACCCACCGAAGCTCAACCCACCCATACCCCTACATTTACCCCTTACCTGACACTACAGGCAATTTAGCATGGCCAATTCACCAGACCTGCACATCTTTGGACTGTGGGAGGAAACCGGAGCACCCGGAGGAAACCCACGCAGACATGGGAAGAACGTGCAAAGTCCACACAGTCAGTCGCCTGAGGTGGGAATTGAACCCGGGTCTCTGGCGCTGTGAGGCGGCAGTGCTAACCACTGTGCCACCGTGCGAGGTGATGCATTTAGTGTTTAGATCAGAGTGGTGCTGGCAAAGCACAGTAGGTCAGGCAGCATGAAAAATCGACATTTTGGGCAAAAGCCCTTCATCAGGAATAGAGCTCTATCCTCCCAGATCTCTCTACCCATCAACTTTTCCCAATTACTGTGTAATATGCTCTAGCATTAGATTTGCCTAAATGCTTCACCTCCCATTTACCTGGATTGAATTCCATCTGCCACTTCTCCACCCAGCAATCAGTATTCTTTGACAGACCCTTATGCTTTCTGCTACTCCAATCATTGTGTCATCTGCAATCTTACTGATCATAACAGTAATGATCTTCCAGATCATTATTGTATAACACAAACAACAGTGGCCCCCACTGCTGGGAAAAACCGATCTGGATCACTGAATCTCCTTTGGGAAAGTTAAACCATCATCCTTAACTGGTTTGGCCTACATGTTGATTAAGTGGCTACTGAGCAATTAGGAACACGCAATAAATGCTGCATGGATAAAAACAAGAACTGCAGATGCTGGAAACCAGAATCTAGATGAAGACGAAGACAAGTGATATTTGTCATTACTTGTAAAGGTGGAAAAAAGTTTAGAATGGATTTTAAAACCTATGCTAGCTCTCTATGACAGAGTGACAGGAATTAAAATGCTGTCAGATATCTTAAATAGCATTGAGGATGAATAATGGCTTTAGTTTCCTCAATTATGAAACAAAAAAAAGTTAACCAAGCTTCAAAATTCCACAAGAAGTGTGATCTATGGAAAATTATCTTTCACATTAGTTGTACATTTTTAAAAACTTCTAGTTGGAAACAGTAATACTCTATGACAAATTCTTTATAGTTTAAAATAAGATAGGAACAGCAATTGTACATGAACCAGTATTACTGAGATCAGCTTTTCTAAATGCCATGATAGCAGCCAGCACCACAAAAAAACCGTGGCCAACAATGCACAGAAGTGGATGTTTTTACTGGTTAAACCTTAATGTATTTACCACAACCTTAAGGTATTTACAATAAAATCAGAATTAAGGGACATGCTCTGTTTCAAGTTCCCAAGACCAATTGTGGAGTTATTCAAACATTGTACAAAATTATACAATGGAACACACTGCCCACAACAGCAGTGAACTTGCCAACTTTATAGGGCATTTTAGTCATCCTTGGATAAATATACACATGAAAATATTGTGTAGGTTAGATAGGCTTCAGATTGACCTGTGAAACCAATGAACATCAAGAGCTGAAGGGCTGGTACTGCACTGTAATGTTGTATGTACCAGCCTCAGTAGCATTTACTTGCCATTAAGAAATTCTGTTCAGTTCCATGTTACAGTGTAAGTACACTGTCAAGTCAAAGTCAGGAAAGCTCTAATCTAAAGAATGGTGAAGCAGGAACATTAAGTAGCTCCCACCTTCAATTACTTACTTTTTAATAAAGTGGAACATCGCAGAGTGCTTTTGATGACAATGTCACTAGGTATTGCCAACCTAATGAGTGAGGCTCTCAGGTGAGGTACACAGAACTGAGGCCCGGGTATTTAACCAACTCCACCCAACAGACCTGCTCCATGTACTTTTCCCTGGAATCTAATTTTGAATGTTATATTTGCCATTTAAGTGTAAAACAAACAAAGGCAACCATTTCATTCACACCTACAACTAAAAAGGAAAAAATCAGCAAACCAAAGTCTCCCAACTCTTTGGGAGGAATGAGATGAAAAAAAATGACCATTTGTCGCTTTTGTTCCTCCTGTCAAGAGGTCCACATTTCAAGTAGAAATTAACTTTAATAGCTTTACATTCTAACTTCTCAAAACTCCACCATACAAATTCAATAAATCTAAAAGATGCAAAACACATTACTGTTGCAAATACCTTCAATGTAGATTCAAGTCAGTCAGGGCACTGATTATTTGCAAGCCATTCCAAAAGGAAAATGCAGAAATTATACACAAATCAAGTTACTCATCTAAACCTGCACAATGTTCCTTCAGATTTGTTCAGTTCAATGTAAATGTTAGCTTCACTGGGGCTGGAACACTGCAATTCCAAATTGGCCAGCATTTGATATTAAACCATCCCTACACATGCATGGCTTAAACCTTACTGATTAGAGGTCACAGGCAGATAAAGCTACGTATCTTCTAGAAACCCCATTTAGAAGCAAGTTTGAGTGTAACCCTCCAATAGTGTTTCATAGTTTAAAAGCACCACAGGAATGAGCCTGTAATACATTTGCTTAGGCTTGCTGCATTTTATATTGCTCAGATCATACAAACATGCACCACCATTGCAAATTTACAGGTAGTTTTTCCTCCTACATTTACTCTCTCCAGAAGCATCTTAGATCAACATGGTTTAAAAGTTGAAAGATCTGTATTTTACTATTGAGCAGAGTCTGTACAATCTCCTAGGAGGTTGTTTTCTAGAGAAAACAAAAATAAATATTTAGAATAGAAGACAGCGACAGATTGCATAAATTAGAACAGCCCATGTACAATAAACAAAAGAACTACAAAGTTACAAAAATAAGGATGCAATACAGGAATGCAGTTACAACATCTGGCCTCCCTCAAAACTAATGCCAAATTTCTCACATTTGTACAAAGTATCTTTAACAACCGCCTACTGGGAAGCCAAAACTGTGCAGATCATAGCACAAATAGATCTTTGCACAACTCAAAACTTTTTATTAAATACAAATACATGTAGTTAGATTTACTCTAGAAAAAAGTGCACATACATTTACCAGTTGATTGGCAAGCTTCATTTTAAAATAGTTGTAGATATGCCAGTTTGACATAATTGGCTGATTTAACACAGCACTTGAATTTTTTAGTCCATAAGTAAACTATTAAGTGATAAAGAATATCGAACAGAAATGCTACTACAGAACATTCAAAACACTGAAGGGCATATATGTTTAAACACCCCATGACTTAAACTTCCCACCCCAGCAGTCAACACTGCAAAAGGATGGCGTTCCACAAGTCACTTATCACAATGCTGGATATCTGATCCTGTCTGCACATGGGAGAAGAGATTCAACAACTCGTGAAGCAGCACAACGCACCATATAGTCTGATAATTCAGCAGCTGCAAATGCAAATTCTCATGCCATCATTAGATCAGGTCAGCCACATTCATAGGCATCTCTTCCACAGTTGTATTGTAGAATGTCTCAATATCACGAAGAATTCGTTTATCTTCTTCAGTAACAAAGTTAATAGCAACACCTTTCCTTCCGAAGCGACCACCACGACCAATTCTGCAAATATTAAAAGATAACAATTCAGACAATGGAAAGTACTTCACAACATTCTGGGAAAACCACATTGATGCGACATACAAGAAAAAGGACTTCTCAAACCTCAACATGAACTTCCTCATTCCCTATCCAAAATTTAACAAATGTATGCAATCCAGATTAAGCACACCTCCATATTCAGACCACCACCATGACAACATTTGACAAGATTCTGCTTTAATGATGTACATAAGCATGTTCATTTCGACAGACATGAAATACACTAACCTGTGAATGTAATTCTCACGATTTGTGGGCAAGTCATAGTTAATAACTAGAGACACCTGCTGTACATCGATGCCACGAGCCTGTAAAGAAAACATTGAAAGAGTCAAGTCTGTATATAAAATCTGATTTGTAAAGCACTTTACTATGCACAAAAATCCATTTTACAAAGACCTGAGCTACTCTTGAGCAGTATATTTCCCTCCTTCTACCTCCCTAGGCCAGGGTGATAGAGCATGAAGAACAGACTGACATGACAATTTTCTGGAATGGAAAAGTGCATGTGCAGGAACGCCACAATAAAAGCAAAATGCTATTTTCTAAAACGCCAATACACATACCAATAAGTCAGTAGTGATAAGTACGCGGCTAGATCCCGAACGGAATTCCCTCATAATCACATCGCGTTCTTTCTGATCCATATCACCATGCTGGAATCAAAAATCATACAAAAAACTGCATTGATAAACATGGTATCAAGTGTCTGAAACAGCTAGACTGTCCAGTCCAATTTCAACAGACCACCTTGGCTTTCATCCACTGCCCACCTCCACCATCTCAAATTTCTCTCCAGCCCCTCAATCCCCACACCATTGTGCCTGCCACCTTGGCAGCCATTACCACCACTTTCTTTCCCACATTTGTGAACTGATGAGCAAAGAAGCCAGTCTGCGAATGAAAGACCAACTCCTTTCAAAAGTTCAGTTCCACAAACAGGGCAACTTTTCTCCTGATTGGTCAGCACAACACATTTCCAACTCCAGGATTGGGAGATGCAGGTACAGTTACAACATTTGAAAGACATTTGGACAGGGACATGAATGTGAAATGTTTAGAGGGATATGGGCCAAATGCAAGCAAATGGGACTAGTTTAGTTTGCTAAACTTCATGATAGACAAGTTGGACTGAAGGGTCTGTTTCTGTGCTGTGAGAGAATGACTGACCCCAGACTAAAACTGCAACTTCAGCAAGTGTGGAACAGGCACTTTATATACTTATTGGAGCACCTTCAGAAATGGAAGAGAAAAACAGTACAGAAATCTTACCAATGCAGAAACAGTGAAGTCCCTTGCATGCATTTTTTCAGTTAACCAATCAACCTTCCTCCTCGTATTAAGAAAAATCACAGCTTGTGTTATGGTTAGAGTTTCATACAAGTCACAAAGTGTGTCCAACTTCCATTCCTGTCACAACAAAATCCTGAATGTGAATTGAGCCTTCAAATAATAGAATTTTATTGAATGTTCCGACGTAGAGGTTTATTTTCAATTACATTCAACACACCTCTCTCTCCACATTGATGTAAAACTGCTTGATACCCTCAAGGGTGAGTTCCTCTTTTTTCACAAGGATACGGATTGGATCACGCATAAACTTTTTAGTGACCTCCAAGACATCGCTGGGCATAGTAGCCGACAACAAAACCACCTAAACAGAAAAAGTCATTTAGCAGTGCAGTCTGACCTTCCTACCAATGGTCCCCAGTAGAATGGGTATTCACGCACTCCACACACTAAACATTTTCTGCCAAACATAAAGACCATTTTACTTCAGGTTAAAACGTCAACCTGCAACACAGGACCAACCAGTTACTCATGAAGTATGTAGCACAGAATCTTGAGACAAAGGACACCAGACATTAAGAAAGAGGTCCACCCTGGTCTCATTTGCAATGCTATGCATTTTTTTCTCCTTCCTCGGTGTACTCTACTCGCATTATTACAAAAGTCAGACACCCGAATTTTGCAATTTGAGCAGAGTGCTTAAGAAGAAGTTGTTAACACCAATAAATTTGGACAGGATAATGCTGCAGGTAATAATACTTGACGTCATTTATTGTTCAGACTCCCTCCCCATTTGAAAACAAACCAGCATACCTGAATGTTTGTGCTCAGTTTCTGAAAAATCTCGTAGATTTGATCTTTGAATCCACGACTCAACATTTCATCAGCTTCATCTAAAACGAACATCTTGATCCACCTTGAAGCTGTAATAATTATTTAAACTAAGTTACACCATTATCGTTGAAGTTTCAGCATATATTCCTACAGAATAATAAATAGCAAGATGTTCTATTAATTTGAATTCTAAACCTCAGTTTCTGATTAACTTGAGACCCAATTCAAAGTCTGTTTTCATTAGTTAAAACACGAACACCCAAACAGAACAGAGTGATCAGTTCAGAAGTTTGTCTCCATTTCAGGTCAGCCCCGAAAGATGGTAAAGCATCATTCCACTCTGGGTTTTTGATTTTAAGAGCAGTACTCACATATATATCCCCTGTTCAACATGTCGAACACTCGCCCTGGAGTTCCTACAACAATGTTGGGAGCTTCTGCATTCAGCTTCTGCATCTCACTTCGTACATTAGTGCCACCGATGCAGGCATGGCATGTAGCACCCATGTAATCACCCAGGGCCAGGATTACCTTCTGGATCTAAAAAAGGTAGAGATTCACTCAACCCTTTTATTAAAAAGAGGAGACTTTACTGTACAAAAGTTGATTGCTTTGACATTTAAACACTGAACATTTAACAATTATCTATTGTAATACTACTGAACATTTGTACTGACAAGAAAAGTATATGAAGGCTTCTAACCATTTAGACATTGAACCTTTGTATGCCAGGTGCAGAAAGAATCCAGCAAATATTTCAACACAGGCTTTTTGATGACTCCTGTCTGAAGCCCTTTGGATATTTCGCTTCCTGCTAATCTTCTGCAATAATGTTAAATGTTTAAATTCAGATTGAAAGCAATTTTTCTACTGATTCTAACCAAGGATCTGTAAGACTATCAGTTTCTAACTTTGTCCACATTGAACACTGTTTTGCAACTATTCAAAAAATGTACTGATTACTTATTTTTCTTCAACACGGCTGATGCAAACTAATTTCCTATTTTCTATACTCCTCATCTCTTAAACTCAGATTTAAAATGAACTTAATTTCCAAACTTCCATCAGCCTTCAGCATGAAATGTTTCCTATTAATTCCTGAAAGATATGCTAATTTTGTTGGGCTTTCATTTGAGCCATCTAGGACTGGGGAACAATAAAAAATTCAAAGAACTATCTGCTTCTCTTATTAGCTGAAGCTTTCATTCAACTATTCCTTAATTGGATAAATTCCATGAAATACAACCTTCAGTGTTACTTTTAAAAACAGTTGTAGGACGTGCGCAGTGTTGGATGGCCAACATTTATTGCTGGTCTCTAGTTACCCTTGAGAAGGCGATGAGCCACCTTCTTAAACTGATGCAGTCCACGTGCTATAAGTTGATTTACAATGCCATAGGGAGATGATTGCAGGATTTGACCCAACAAAGTAGCAAACATATTTCCAAGTCAGGATGGTAACTTGCAAGTGTTGGCATTCCCACACATCTGCTGCCCTTCTTTAGAAGATGCTGTCTAAAGATCTTTGCTTGTGGATGTGGTCCTCATCAAGTGGGCTGCTGCGTCCTGGATGGTGTCAAGCTTGTGCTGTTTTAGCTGCACTCATCCAAGTGGAAAGTATCCCATCTCACTCCCGAGATGTACATTGTAGATGGAGGCTCGACTTTAGGGAGCCGGGAACCAAACTGATCAGTGTTGGAAGCTCTGAATCATGCAGCTTAAAGCTAACTCAGTCTCAGTAGTGAGATTTAGGATGCTAATTATCATTCTAATGAGACTGCACAGTTTCCAGAGACAATAAATTTTCAAACATTTGGTTGAATTTGGGGCTTTGTATATTTGCCTGACTACTCCAATTCTCCAGATAGAAAATAGCATTCTATTAACTTTTCTAGATAATTTTCTTCACCCATAAATCACACTTTAGCGATCAATGTGCTTAAGCCTGAGCTCCTTAGACTTCCAAGTATGGCTTTCCAACTTTTAGAAAGGACTCATTTTCTACTCATTTTAGACACCTGAATGGATAAAGAATCACTTAAGTAACTGAAAAAAAAGGTTAAATTCTAGTCACACATTGCACTAAAAAAAAATGATACAAATGGTGGATGAGGAGTCTGTAGATACTGTCCACATGGATAGTCAGATAGCACTTCCACAAAGTCACAGTAAAGTTTGACAGATTGATAATTAGTCAAAAGGTGTTCCCATGTGATTTGGTCAGGATATGCATTTACAACTTGTTTGAAAGTACAGACTTGTATAGCTAAATTTGCAGACTAAGACCAAATGAAGAGATGGAGTAATTTGTTTCAAATAAAGAAAAGGCAGATGTGAATTAAGCACGGTCAGAGGAAGGCAAGTGTAATTTAAACACACATGTTGTGGGTAAAGGTAAAGTTGCAGTCTTACTGGACTATAGAGCTGCTCTCAGAGAAAACTGAAGGTGGTTTAATTGGAGGGTCACTATTCCTCAGGTGAGGGGAGAGGTTGAGATGGTGTAGCCTTCATGGTAACCTCAGATGGGTACTGAACACACAATGTTGGCATTTCTCTACATTGCAAAAACCAGCCAAATAGGCTAACCAATTCCCACCTTCTGGCTCCATGTTTTGGGTAGATAAACCTTAAAATACATGGACAGTAAACAACAGAGCAGGCTCAGGTTGAAGTTGCACATGCACAAGGTCCTATCTAATGATCCCAGAATAAATATTGCAGCATGAAGATATCGAGCTCAAACCTCAATGATAGAGCACTTTTTACCTGCTGAGCCAGTTCTCTGGTAGGGGCCAGGACCAAAGCCTGCGATTCTTTCATATCTAACTCCAGCTGCTGCAGGATCGAGATTGCAAATGTGGCTGTTTTACCAGTTCCAGACTGTGCTTGGGCAATAACATCAAACCCTGAATCAACAAGAAACCAAACATTACCCTTAAAGTGTTTAAATTAAACAATAAATTCAATTTAAGCATTACACTGAAGGATTAAGGCCTTTAAACTTTCAGCAACAGATCTACAGCTCCCACATAAACCTAGCAGTGGCCTTCCCACCAGACATGGGAACATAAACATTGGAACAGCCACAGTCTAAGGCTCCAAATGCTGAAAGACAACAGTCATTCATAAAACAGAGTGATCAGTAAAGAGGTTTCTCATCATTACATCAGTCCCGAAAGATGGTAAAACATCATTTCACTCCAGGCTCAAACTTAGGAATAATCTACTATATTAAGTCAAGAGAATACAATTTTACTACAAAAACATAAAAACATTTTATCTTAACGAAGCATGACAAGTGAAATGCCAAACCACTGCCATGATAAAAGAAGCTGCTATAATAAAAAGCATTTTTAAATTTAGTATATTCACCTTTAATACATGGCATAATTGCCCTCTGTTGGATAGCAGAAGGTTTTTCAAATCCATATGCATAAATTCCTCTAAGAAGGGTCTCCTTCAGGTTCATGTCGTCAAAGTTATCAACAATTTCATTCCAGTTGCTCTGGACAGGGTGGAAGAAAAACATTAAAATCAATCCAAACAAGAAGAAAACTCCAGAATAAAGCACAATGCTGAATACTTTACTCACTTCAATAACGCCATCTGGGTCCATGCCATCTGGGCCATGTTCTTTAGAGCTGCAAGACCACAATAGAAAGATTTCTAAATTAGATATAGCGCGTTCCAAAATCTGTTTCCACTCTAATAGCTCTCCCCTGCACAGGGTTTGGTTTAGCCAGGTAACTCCCTCACTGGAGGGTGCTACCCTTCCTCCTCTCGCCCAGAGACGGGGTGGAGGAGGAAGAACACAACAACCAGGCGACCTGCGCGGCTGAAGGAAGCGCGTTCCGAGGGAGGCCTCGGAGCTAAATGCCTTGAGCTCTCCCCTCGCCAGATCCATTTCCAGGGCTGCGCGGTGGAACCGAGGCCCGGCTCCGGACAGCTCCCGTCCACGTGTCCGCCGCCGCCGCCGAAACCACCGACTTCATGCGGCGGAGGAGAGCGCTCAGAGCGGGAGCCCCCCAGACTATCACCCCCCCCCCCCGGGGTGGGGTGATGGGAGAAGAGGAGGTTGGGAAAGAGGACATCACCCACTCCGTCCCCATCCCAAACAAAACCACCACCCGGGGGGTGGGGGGTAAGCGGCCGTTTGGACACCAGGCGCCATTCGGTGGCTCCTCCTCCCTTCAGTGAGGACGACGACACCACTCCGGCGGTGGCGGACAGATTGATGTTATTATTCGGGGAGAGTCCGCTCGCGATGGGGTTTAATAGCGGAGATTGAGATTATTTCTATCCTCTGCCCCTTCCCTCTTAGGCCTCAGGCTTCACCTGTAATCCGCGGAGCCACAAGACATCTTCCGTACCCACCGCCGCCTCCTCACCGAAAGGAAGCGCTCGCCGCCGGTCGCGCCTATTTATACCCTGCCCGCCCGGCCACTTCCGGTGCCCGCGCGCTCTCGCTCTCTCTCCCCCCCCCCTCCCACTCGCAGCCGCTGTCAGGGCCACGCGGCTCCCCCTCACCACAGTCTCCGTGAGAGCGCGGGCTCCGGACACTCTCCCAGCCACCGTTCCCTCAGTCACGCCGCGCCCAGCCTGGCCGCCTCTCCCACAAACCGGTAACCGCACTACTTTCTGAAGGCGGACGGATACGGTGGGGGAGGGGGATTTCGCGAGCGCTCCGCACCGACGGGGTTTCCAGAAGTGCCCCTGGCGGCAGGCTGTGGAAGGGGGGAGTAAGCGGCTAGGCCGTGGGCCTCGGCCTGGGGTTTGGGAACTCTGCCCAAGCCTGGGAGTGGGTTATGGGCTGGGACCCGGGTCTGTGGCCTGTGGCGGGGGCCGAGCTGAGGACTGGGTATGGGCCTGAGGGACTTGTCCCACACTCCCAGGCCCCAACTGGGATCCAGGCAACTTGCAGGGAATAAGCCTAATCTCCACAATTTATAAAATGCCCCACGAGCTACTGTGGGTCCTAATGTTAAACAGGGTTCAGAAACCTCAGCATCACTCACCTATACAATGCCTTAGCCCTTTGTAGTTTAAAATAAAATCCACATTTGCAAGAACTGTGAATGTTCCAGGTGGATTTAACCACAGTTTGTCACTCGATACTTGCGACGGGCATCTGCACGTTTGAAACCTCAGTTGTGTAGCTTCTGCTCACCACACAGTGCCTTTTCTGTCCTACTCTTTAGGACATTAAGGCATACCCTTAAGGCATTATTGGGTCCTACTCTTCTCTGCTTAAGCTTCACTATAGTGGGGCAATGGAAAGATAGTCCCACTTACTTTCTCAAACGACATTGTTAAACTACTTTTCCCCCGTGTTTTCCTCCTTCATGTCCAAACACCAAAGCAAGGAGCTTTGATAATCTTGTTAAGATTGAGACAATTGGTCGGTTGTCTCTGCTGCTGTCTTCGGTTCACCTTGTCCACTTGGCCTCACGCCACTGTTAATTTTCACAAATGTTGACAAATATTTTGTGCATATTTTGCTGAAAAACTGTGTAAATCCATGTCAGATGATGTAAATATGTTTTTTTTAGCTTGGAATCAGTCTGATCATTGTGACAGTCTCACACAGGGCAGCTCATACTTTAAATGGATTATCTGGGCTGACGTGACACCAGTTGTTAAAGTTCATTTGAGAATGTAACTTTTTTTTAAAAAAAAGTTCTGCGATTTACATATGAAAGAACTGAAACCATCATGTTAATTCTCGAAGATGAGAGACATAACAAATAATCCAGGTCTTTTAAAATAATAATTTCAATTACATCACACTGAAACTTTTGCTATAAATTCAGTCTTACGATCTTGTACTCCACAACCATCTGATGAAGGAACAGTGCTCCGAAAGCTAGTGCTACCAAATAAATCTTTTGGACTATAAACCTGGTGTTGTGTGATTTTTTTTAACACCAGTCCCAACACTGGCATCTCCAAAAGTTGAGAATATTCAGCTCTGTCACACCACTGTCTACCCCAACTCCTAATCTGTGGCTAATTGTTGGAATTGTCTGGCATCCAGTGGCAGATGAGCAGAAATGTCTTCGAATTAAGCATTGGGAAAACCAAAGCTGTTTTAATTGTTTCCTGCTCCAAATTCAGTCTCTAGCCACTGATTTAATTGCTGTCCTTGTCAACTGTCCATGGCTAAACTCAAAAGCTCATAATCTTGGTGTCATATTTGACCCTGAAATAAGCTGACCACTTCACAAGCTATTTCTACTGATTAGATTAGATTCCCTACAGTACGGAAACAGGCCCTTCGACTCAACAAGTCCACGCCCACCCTCTGAAGAGTAACCCATCCAGACCCATTCCCCTACCCTATATTTACCCATGACTAATCCACCTAACATTATGTGCAATTTAGCATGGTCAATTCACCTGACCTGCACATCTTTGGATTGCGGGAGGAAACCGGAGCACCCAGAGGAAACCCACACAGGAACGGGGAGAACATGCAAACTCCACACACACACAGTCGATGGAGGTTGGAATTGAATCTGGGTTCCTGGCACTGTGAGGTAGCAGTGCTAACCACTGAGTCATGTTTTGGAGATGCCAGTGAGGTGTAAAAAGTTAAAAATCACACAACACCAGGTTATAGTCCAACAGGTTTAATTGGAAGCACATTAGCTTTTGGAGCTTTGTTCCATCAGGTGATGAAGGAGCGACGTTCCAAAAGCTAGTGTGCTTCCAATTAAACCTGTTGGACAATAACCTGGTGTTGTGTGATTTTTAACTTTAACCACTGAGTCACTGTGCCGTGACTATGGATCTGCTTCTGAAATTCTCATCTGTGTCTCTGTGTTGTTGGTGAGATGTGATCATTACAAGTAATACTGGCATTTATTACCCATTCTTGTTACTGTTGAGAAAATGGTGATGATCTGCATATCTGAATTGCTGCAATCCCTCAGGAGCAGGTATGACCATAGTGTTGGTAAAAACAATGACTGCAGATGCAGGAAACCAGATTCTGGATTAGTGGTGCTTTTGAAGGGCTGATGAAGGGCTTTTGCCCGAAATGTCGATTTCGAAGCTCCTTGGATGACCATAGTGTTGTTAGGAAGCACTTTGACCTAACAATACTGAAAGAACACCAATACATTTGCCATTCAAAATGTTGTATGACTCAAAGGGAAAATTGCAGATGGTGGTTTTCCCATGCACACGTTAATCTTGGTTTTCAGATAATGAAGGTTAGTTTGGATAGTGTTGTTTGCTGCAGTGTATCTTATAGATGGCACACAATGTTATCACCATGTGTAAATGTACCACATTGCTCAGTCAAGAGAAACAACCTCTCTGTTTCCACCCTATCAAGCCATTTATAAATCTTACGTGAAAGCAATTACCCATAATTTTTATAAATTCCAAACATCACAAGACTCTTTTATAGCCACAGTACGTACGTGACTGGTCTAGTTAACTATCTGGTCAATGGTAACACTCCAGGATTCAATAGTACGGGATCCAGAGATGGAAGGTGATGTAAATAGAAAGCAAAGGTGATATGAAATAAAACTTTTTCTCATAGTAGTTAAGTTATGGAATGCCCTGCCTAGAAACACAGTGGAGACATGTTCAAGTGAGGCATTTAAGAGGATGTTATGGTTCTGTTCGCCGAGCTGGAAGTTTTTGTTGCAAACGTTTCGTCCCCTGGCTAGGCGACATCATCAGTGCTTGGGAGCCTCCTGCGAAGCGCTTCTTTGATGTTTCCTCCGGTGTTTATAGTGGTCTGTCCCTGCCGCTTCCGGTTGTCAGTTTCAGCTGTCCGCTGTAGTGGTTGGTATATTGGGTCCAGGTCGATGTGTTTGTTGATGGAGTTTGTGGATGAATGCCATGCCTCTAGGAATTCCCTGGCTGTTCTCTGTCTGGCTTGCCCTATGATAGTAGTGTTGTCCCAGTCAAATTCATGTTGTTTGTTGTCTGTGTGTGTGGCTACTAAGGATAGCTGGTCGTGTCGTTTCGTGGCTAGTTGATGTTCATGTATGCGGATTGTTAGCTGTCTTCCTGCAGTCCTTGCATGGTATTTTGTACACTACATTCGTCTTGCTCATGTTGGGTATCGGGTCCTTCGTTCTGGTGAGTTGTTTGAGCGTGGCTGTTGGTTTGTGTGCCGTTATGAGTCCTAGGGGTCGCAGTAGTCTGGCTGTCAGTTCCGAGATGCTCCTGATGTATCCGCATACATGAACATCAACTAGCCACGAAACGACACAACCAGCTATCCTTAGTAGCCACACACACACACAACAAGCAACATGGAAAGTTTGATCTCTACGGAGAGGCTGAATTGGCTAGAGCTGTTTTGCCTGGAGCTCCAGATTCTGAGGGGTGACCTTATAGAGGTCTATAAATTCATGAGGGACATGGAAAGGGTAAATAGGCAAGGTCTTCCCCCCCAGGATGGAGGAGTCCAAAAATAGAGAGCATAGGTTTAAGATGAGAGGGGAAAGATATGAAAGTGGATTTAAGGAGCAACTTGTCAGAAGCAACATTCCCTCTCAGCTGCACAAATATGAAATGATGTGTTGATAAACCCCTTCCACTTTTAAAAGTTGCATGGCCCTTGAAGGTCTGTGCAGCAGCAAAGGAAATTACAGGGAACATTGGTTAGAAGTCTCAAAATTTCCGCAGAAAAATATCATGTCCGCTTCATGACTCAAATAGATATTGAGCACCAACACAAAGAATGGAGGGTTCTATAGTAGTGGCAATGCAAGACTTCCTAGACAGAGGTTAAAAGTGTCAACACAAAAGAAGATTCATAAGGGAATGGGACAATAGCTTAGAATTGGGGAACTACAATAGAAAAATGATACCCATGAATACCTGGAGTATGGTAGTCAGGTGTTTCAGTTGTGAGGAGAAATACTATTTTGTAATGAAGTTATTCATTTTCAGTAATACTTTACATGCCATTCCTCCAGCTGGATATTCAAATATTGCAGGATTTATTATATTCTTGGTGGCAAAGAGAAATAAATGTTGCATATTTGCCTCTGTGTCCAGGAAGATGGACACTGGCACTTGGGGAGGCAATAGATATAGGGGTGTACTTATCCAATATTCTAAAAGAAACCTTATTACATGGGTAATCTGAGAAAAAGAAATCTACATACAGTTATAAAATGTATATAATCATTCTCTTTGCAGCAAGGTTCATTCAACAGTAAGTGTTGCAGAGAAAAGGTTGAGAATTGACCCTGCTAGTGTGAAGGCAATCTCGGAAAGAGAAGTGGTTTTGAAAATAAAATGGGCTAATGTAAGTCACCATTGATTTGACTATTTTCAAGGAAAAAAGCTTGCCCTAAGAAATTATTACACGACCTTGATGAGGGACATCATGTGTTATGATGAGAACATGAAATATTGCATCATTTTTAATTAAATTGCTTTGAAATTACTTTATGCATGTGGAAATGAAGAATATAGGATCTGTTAAAAATTGTAACACAATTAATGTGTGACGTAGATGAGAAAAACACATTTTATTTGTCTTATTATTTGTGGAAAGATTGTTAAAGTTTGAAGTTAAAGAAAAAAGGGGAATCTATTCATGTTTGGTTAATCACATTAAGTTTGTTAATGTCTTTATTTAAGGCTTACATGAAACAGGCAGTGGTTATTAATTGTCAGTGCACAGGGAGTGGAGTGCTTTTGGTGTAGTGGTACTGTTTCTACCTGTGAGTTAAGAGACCGGGGTTTGAGTCCTACCTGCTCCAGAGGTAAGTAACAACATCTGAATAGGTTGATTAGAAAATATCCAGGAAGTGGGGCATATATGATGCAGTGGTAGGGACCTACTTCTGGACCAGGGGAGGCTCTGGTTCAAATCCAACCTGCTCCAGAGCAAAGGAATAACGTCTCTGAGTAGTTTATTTACAACTCTCCCTACAATCCCACGTAATGTCTTGGGCACCTGGGTTCAAATCCTGACAAAACAGATGGAGGAAATTAAATTCAATAAACACCCCCCCCCCACTTTCATCTACCTGTCACATTCCCAGCTACCTTCCCCCCAGCAAACCCCTACCCCTCCCCCCCCCAACCGCTACCACCACCACTGCACCACCATTTATCTCTCAGCCCCGTCCTGGCTCACAAGCCTCATTCCTGATGTAGGGCTTTTGCCTGAAACGCCAGTTCTTCTGTTCCTCGGATGCTACCTGACTTGCTGTGCTTTTCCAGTGCCACACTCTCGACTTGGAATTAAAGAGTCTAATGAAGGTGATGAATCCATTGTTGATTGTTTGTAAAAACCTATCTGGTTCACTAATGTTCTTTACGGAAGGAAACTGCCATCCTTACTTCGCCTGATCTACATGTGACCCACAACTCTCAAATCTTAATTAGGGATGGGCAATGAATGCTAGCCTAGCCAGCAACCCCCTCATCCAATGAATTAGTTCAAAGAAATGTAATATATGTGTTTACAAATAGTTAGCGGGGTGTGGGTCACATGTGGTGCAGTGCCATGTCACTGTCTCTGAGTCAGGAGGCCTGTGTTCAGGTCCCACCTGTTACAGAGATGTGTCATAATCTCTGTGTCGGTTGATTGAAAATATTCACATGTATAGGGAAACCCTGTAATCTCAGGGTGTGGAAGAAGCTATAAGACTCAGTCATCATAAACACTTACCAGAAAGGAAGATACTTCACGTATTTTCGTTTCCAGTTTGACAAGGATGAGGTGATCAGCAGAGTTCTCCAGGACTTTGACTGAGATTGATGACATATTTGCTGGTTAAACTCCTCAGCCAATTCATAAGATCTGTCCCATCTGTATGTGCCAGTTAATGAGCAATTTGTAGTGCATATAAGTTACAAGTTGCCTGTCAATTCATGTTTAACTTATGTTGATTCTGTGTTTGAGTTTAGTAGATAGTATTTACTGCTTATTTTAGTCTTGTAGAATCATAGATACATACAGCACAGAAACAGACTGTTCAATCCAACCAGTCCATGCTGAACATAATCCCAATCTAAACTAATCCTACCTATCTGGTCCTAGCCCATATCCCTCCAAGCCTTTTCTATTTATATTTCCATCCAAATGTCTTTTAAGCATTATAATTGTACCCACATCCACCTCAGAAGGTCATTCCACACACGAACCACCCTCTGTGTAAAAAATTGCATATTATGTCTTTTTAAAATCTCTCTCCTCTCACCTTAAAAATGTTCCCCCTAACCTTGAAATATTCCATCTTGGGGAAAAGACAACTACCGTCAACTCTATACCTCTCATTATTTTATAAACTTAAGACCATAACTCACAGGAGTGCAAGCAAGGCCATTCGGCCCATCGAGTCCACTCCGCCATTTAATCATGGTGGATGTGCATTTCAATTCCACTTACCTGCACTCTCCCCGTAGCCCATAATTCCTTGCAAGATCAAGAATTTATCAATCTCTGCCTTGAAGACATTTAACGTTCCAGCCTCCACTGCGCTCCGTGGCAATGAATTCCACAGGCCCACCACTCTCTGGCTGAAGAAATATCTCCTCATTTCCATTCTAAATTGACTCTCTCTAATCTTAAGGCTATGCCCACGGGTCCTAGTCTCCCCGCCTAACAAAACAACTTCCCAGCGTCCACCCTTTGTAAACCATGCGTTATCTTGTAAGTTTCTATTAGATCTCCCCTCGACCTTCTAAACTCCAATGAATACAATCCCAGGATCCTCAGCCGATCATCATATGTTAGGCCTACCGTTCCAGGGATCCATCCGTGTGAATCCCTGCTGGACACGCTCCAGTTCCAGTATGTCCTTCCTGAGGTGTGCCCAAAATTGGACACAGTACTCTAAATGGGGCCTAACTAGAGCTTTATAAAGTCTCAGTAGCACATTGCTGCTTTTATATTCCAACCCTCTTGAGATAAATGACAACATTACATTCACTTTCTTAACCACGGACTCAACCTGCAAGTCAACCTTTAGAGAATCCTGGACTAGCACTCCCAGATCCCTTTGTATTTTGGCATTATGAATTTTCTCATTGTCAAAAATAGTCCAGGCCTGTATTCTTGTTTCAAAGTGCATGACCTCGGACTTGCTTACATTGAATTTCATCAGTCATTTCCTGGACCACTCTCCTAACCTGTCTAAATCTTTTCTGCAGCCTCCCCACCTCCTCAGTACTACCTGCCTGTCCGCCTAACTTCGTGTCATCGGCAAACTTCGCCAGAATGCCCCCGTCTGGTCTCCTTCCGATCGGAAGGATGTTGTGAAACTTGAAAGAGTTCAGAAAAGATTTACAAGAATGTTGCCAAGGTTGGAGGATTTGAGCTATAGGGAGAGGTTGAATAGGCTAGGGCTGTTTTCCCTGGAGCGTCGGAGGCTGAGGGGTGACCTCATAGAGGTTTATAAAATCATGAAGGGTGTGGATAGGGTAAATAGACATAGTCTCTTCCCTGGGGTGGGGGAGTCCAGAACTAGAGGGCATAGGTTTAGGGTGAGAGGGGAAAGATATAAAAGAGACCTAAGGAGCAACTTTTTCACACAGAGGGTAGTGTGTGTGTGTGTGTGGAATAAGCTGCCAGAGGAAGTGATAGAGGCTGGTACAATTACAGCATTTAAATGGCATCTGGCTGGGTATATGTATAGGAAGGGTTTGGAGGGATAAGGGCCAGGTGCTGGCAGGGGAGACTAGATTGGGTTGGGATAGCTGGTCGGCATGGACGAGTTGGATCAAAGGGTCTGTTTCCGTACTGTACATGTCTATGACTCTATGACTGAGCAATGAAGCCAGCTTGCTAAACGCCTTTTTAACCACCCTACGTGTGATGCACTCTTTAAAGAATTATGCATTTTCACCCCAGGTCCCTCTCTTTTACAAAACTACCCAAGGCTCTACTTTAACTGTACAAGCCCTACCCTTGTTTGTTGTTCCAAAATGCAATACCCTGTATTTATCCAGATTGAACATCATCTGCCATTTTTATACAGAAAACATAATTTATCTCAAACAAGGAAGCTTCATTCTTTCAGTAGATAACTGGGATTTCAAATGTCTTATTTTTTTGAAAAAAAAGTTACTAGTTTCAGTGAAGAACATAACAAGGTCTGGAGCTAAGTGGCCTTCAGTGGCCTGTGGATGAAACCCAAACTGAGCCTAGATGAGTAGGTTATTGCTGAGGAATTGCTGCTTGACAGCACTGTCGACAATGTCCATCACTTTTCTTGTGATTCAGCAGTAATTGACTAGACTGAATTAGTCCTGCTTATTTGGATGGGATGCATCTGGGTAACTCTGCACATTGTTGGGTATCTGACAGTATGTGGCTGTACTCCAGTCACTTGACTAGAGGTGTAACTAATAGTGGAGCATAAGTCTTCAGTTTTGTGTCCAAATGTTTGAAAGCCTCATATACTTTGCTATGTCCTTTGTGTTCCTTGTAGACTTTTTTATTCCTGGCTTCTCTCTGCAAGTTTGAGGTCTCAAATTGTCCCCAGTTCTGTTCACCCTTAACTCCTGTGCTTACTGTCCTATGTGGTCAAATGAGGCCTCTACTCAATTTTTGCATTTAATGTCCCCGAAGGCCCATTGTCCCACCCTCTGTAATTCCTTCATTCCCATAACCTTCCAAGACTTTGGAACTCGTCTAATTCTGACCTCTTGCAAATTCTAATTTTAGTTGCTTCACCGTTTTTGCCATCTAGGCTCTATGGTCTGCAATTCCCTCCATAAACCTTTCCAACCCTCTACCTCTCCCTAAAACTTGCCCCTTTGACCAATCTTTTGATCATCTGAACTAATGTTGCATTTGAAAAACAGGAAGAACTGCAGATGCTGGAAATCAGAAACAAATATTGCTGGAAAAGCTCGGCAGGTCAGACAGTCTCTGTGGAGGAAGAACTCAGTGTTAACATTTTGACCCTAAGACCTTAGGGTCATTGGACCTGAAATGTTCATTCTGATTTCTCTCCACAGATACTGCCCAACCTGCTGAGCTTTTAGATTAGATTAGATTAGATTACAGTGTGGAAACAGGCCCTTCAGCCCAACAAGTCCACACCGACCCGCCGAAGCGAAACCCACCCCTACCCCTACATTTTGCCCCTTACCTAACACTACAGGCAATTTAGTATGGCCAATTCACCTGACCCTGCACATCTTTGGACTGTGGGAGGAAACCGGAGCACCCGGAGGAAACCCACGCAGACACGGGGAGAACGTGCAAACTCCACACAGTTAGTCGCCTGAGGCGGGAATTGAACCCGGGTCTCTGGCGCTGTGAGGCAGCAGTGCTAGCCACCGTGCCGCCCACCGTTTTCTAGCAATTTGTTTTTTGTTTCTAATATTGGAATTAGTTGTTTGCTAGTATTGCTAGAAAAGGACATATTTTGTTGAAGCTTTTCATCTTGTTCTCAGCAGGACAGTTTGCAAGAATACCAATTCAATGGGAGAGCTAACATTTGTACTGCATGGTTCTCCAAGGCAAGACCATGAAGAGTCCAGTTACCAACCAATCAACACTGTCTTTTTATGTGGTGTAAGTGTTGGATTCCCTCTTAAACTGCTATTTCTTGTGAATTGTCCTGATGAGTGAATGATGAATAGTTTTGACAAAATGCCTTTTTAAGCAATGCTAATATTTTATTATGTAGCTGATTGTCAACTCTTGCTTTATAACAGTCTGGTGAAGTACATCTGAATGTTTAATTGTGTCAACATTGATCTATATACATACAAAATTATTATTAAACAGGCTGTATAAATACGAGTTGTTATTATATCTATGGCAGGTTGTCAGGCTACATGGGGAATTATAGGCTGGTTAGCCTGGCATCGGTGGTGGGGAAAATGCTGGAGTCAATTATTAAGGATGTAATAACTGAGCAATCGGAACATAGTGACAAAATCGGTCCAAGTCAGCATGGATTCACTAAAAGGAAATCATGCTTGGCAAACCTTCTGGAATTTTTTGATGCTGTGACCATAGAGTGGACAAGGGTCAAGCAGGAGATATTGTGTATCTGGACTGTCAAAGGCTTTTGACAAGGTTCAATACAAGAGATTAGTAAGGAAAATTAAAGCTCATGGTATTGGAGGTGATGTATGGAAATGGATAGAAAACTGGTTGGCAGACGGGAAGCAGAGTGTTGGAATAAACGGGTCCTTTTCAGAGTGACAGGTAGTGACGAGTGGAGTGCAGCAGGGTTCAGTGCTGGGATCCCTGCACAATTACATTAACCATTTGAACAAAGGAAGTGAATGCAATATCTCCAAACTTGCATTTGACACTAAGCTGGGTGGCAGTGTGTGCTGTGAAGAGGATGCTAAGAGGCTGCAGAGTGGCTTGGGCAGACTAGCTGAGTGGGCAAATACTTGGCAAATGCAATAAAATGTGAATAAATATGATGATATCCACTTTGGTGGCAAAAACAGGAAGGCAGATTATCTGAATGGTGACAGCTTAGGAAAAGGTGAGGTGCAACGAGACTTGGGTGTCATGATGAGGTCTACAGAATCATGAGAGGTATAGACAGGGTGGATAGTAAGAAGCTTTTTCCCAGAGTGGGGGACTCAACTACTCGGGGTCATGAGTTCAAGGTGAGGGAGAAAGTTTTAGGGGAGACATGCATGGAAAGTTCTTTGCGCAGAGGTCGGTGGGGCCTAGAATGTGTTGCCAGCAGAGCTTGTAGAGCCGGGCATGATAATATCCTTTAAGATGTATCTAGAAAGATACTTGAATGGGCAGAGAGCAGAGGGACACAGATCCTTAGAAAATAGGTGATAGGTTTAGACAGAGGATCTGGATCAGTGATAGGTTTGGAGGGCTGAAAGGCCTGTTCCTGTGCTGTAATTTTCTTTGTTCTTTGTTCTATCAGAGTAAGGATGCCTTACTGCAGTTATACAGGGCCCTGATGATGCAACACGGTAAATATTGGTCTCCTAGTCTCAGGAAGGACATTCTTGCCTCATCTTATGAACTTGCCATTTTGGGAGTTCAGTGAAGGTTCACCAGACTGATTCCTGGGATGGCAGGACTGACATATGAAGAAAGACTGGATTGACTATGCTTATTTGCTGGAATTTAAAATGAGGGGGAATCTCAAAGAAACATTGTGAACCTGTGGAATTCTCTCCATAGGAACTATTTGAGTCAGTTCATTAGATATGTTCAACATAGACATAGAACATAGAACAATACAGCACAGAACAGGCCCTTCGGCCCACGATGTTGTGCCGAACATTTGTCCTAGCTTAAGCACCTATCCATGTACCTATCCAATTGCCGCTTAAAGGTCACCAATGATTCTGACTCTGCCACTCCCACAGGCAGCGCATTCCATGCCCCCACCACTCTCTGGGTAAAGAACCTACCCCTGACATTCCCCCCCCATACCTTCCACCCTTCACCTTAAATTTATGTCCCCTTGTAACACTCTGTTGTACCCGGGGAAAAAGTCTCTGACTGTCTACTCTATCTATTCCCCTGATCATCTGATAAACCTCTATCAAGTCACCCCTCATCCTTCTCCGTTCCAATGAGAAAAGGCCTAGCACTCTCAACCTATCCTCATACGACCTATTCTCCATTCCAGGCAACATCCTGGTAAATCTCCTCTGCACCCTCTCCAAAGCCTCCACATCTTTTCTAAAATAAAGCGACCAGAACTGCACACAGTACTCCAAATATGGCCTTACCAAGGTCCTGTACAGCTGCAACATCACCGCACGACTCTTAAATTCAATCCCTCTGCTAATGAACACTAATACACCATAGGTCTTCTTACAAGCTCTATCCACCTAAATGGCAACTTTCAAAGAGCTATGAACATAGACCCCAAGGTCCCTCTGCTCCTCCACCTTACTAAGAACCCTACCGTTAACCCTGTATTCCGCATTCTTATTTGTCCTTCCAAAATGGACAACCTCACACTTGACAGGGTTGAACTCCATCTGCCACTCCTCAGCCCAGTTCTGCATCATATCTAAGTCCCTTTGCAGCCGACAACAGCCGTCCTCACTATCCACAACTCCACCAATCTTCGTATCGTCTGCAATAGGGAGCTAGATGTGGCCCTTGCGCCTAAAGGGATCAAAGGTTATGGGGAGAGGGTGAGATTGGGATTCTGAGATTGCTGATGATGGCTGATCATATTGATCATGATCGTATTGAATGGTGGTGCAGGCTGGAAGGGTCAAATGGCTTACTTCTAGACCTATTTTCTACTTTTCTATGTATCTCTTATGTGAGGACCAACATAAAGCAAATGATGAGTGGTGGGGAGAAAGGCAGTTGAATTGATGGCCCAAGCCTTAATGTCAAACAAGCTTGAAGTGCTGCAAGTTAAATAAAAGTTTATTGTGACTTTTCAAACAGGATTAGATATATACCAAAAAAATCATAGCTGTGGAGAAAATGCAAGTGTGTGAGAATCCCATGGCCAGTCCACCTGCACATCCCTGGACACTATGGGTGGGCAATTTAGCATAGCCAATCCACCTAACGCCTCCCACCAACCCACACTCCACTCCTGGCACCTTCCCCTGCCACTGCAGGAATTGCAAAACCTGCACCCACACCACTCCCCTCACCTCCGTCCAAGGCCCTAAAGGAACCTCCCACAGCCAACAGAAATTTACCTGTACCTCCACCAATGTCATCTACTGTATCCGTTGCACCTAATGTGGTTTCCTCTATATCGGGGAGACAGGATGCCTACTTGTGGATTGTTTCAAAGAACATCTCTGGGACACCCGCACCAACGAACCCCACCGCCCCATGGCTCCCACTCCATTAAGGACATGCAGGTCCTGGGCCTCCTCCATCGCCAAATCCTTACCATTCAACGCCTGGAGGAAGAATGCTTATACCTGAAACGTTGATTCTCATGCTCCCTGGATGCTGTCTAACCTGTTTTTCTTTCCAGCACCACACTGGGCGGCACGGTGGCACAGTGGTTAGCACTGCTGCCTCACAGCGCCAGAGACCCGGGTTCAATTCCCGCCTCAGGCGACTCTCTGTGTGGAGTTTTCACATTCTCCCCGTGTCTGCGTGGGTTTCCTCCGGGTGCTCCAGTTTCCTCCCACAATCCAAAAATGTGCAGGTTAGGTGAATTGACCACGCTAAATTGCCCATAGTGTTAGGTGAAGGGGTAAATGTAGGAGTATGGGTCTGGGTGGTATACGCTTAGGTGGGTCGGTGTGGACTTGTTGGGCCGAAGGGCCTGTTTCCACACTGTAAGTAATCTAATCTAATGTAATCTAATCACACTCTCAATGGCCACCTACCTTGCATGGCTGTGGGAGGAAACTGGAGTGAATGTGCAAACTTCACACAGGCAGTCACCCAACGGTAGAATTGAACACAGCTCCCCGGTGCTGTGAGTCAGCAGTGTTAATCACTGAGCCACCATACCGCCCACATTGAACTATATTGTATTCAATTATAGCTTTCAATGGTGAATTGGATAAGCTCCTGAACAGGGAATAAAAGTTATGATTGGGTGGGAAAGGTCGTGGAGGTATTTTTGCAGAGAACTGGCACAGACATGGCAAGTCAAATGACCTTCTGTGCTGTGCAATAATTCTTGAGAGTCCAAAATTAAAGTCTGAAGTTTATTGGAGTGATGAAGTTGACTTGTACACGCAACTGAGTTATGTCAAACTGTGTTTTATAAATTGGCTTGATAATACAATATTAAACCAATCAAATTATTTAACTTATTTTTTTCACCAAATAGAATTGGTTTGTTCTGATTAAGGAATGAAATAATTCAATGCATATTGACTAGGAATAAGGTGAAAAAAGAGCTTGACTGTATCACCAGACTGTTATGCTCCTTCTTATAAACAAATACAGGTACTTGTTTTTTTTGTGTGAATAGACTCTTAGTCTGAATCCTATGATGAAGTCGCCACTAGATGGCTTTTGTGCAATGAGGAGTCAAGTCCAGGTTAATTTCCTGTTGTATTTTATGGAGAAAGTGAGGGCTGGAGATCAGAGCTGAAAATGTGTTGCTGGAAAAGCGCAGCAGGTCAGGCAGCATCCAAGGAACAGGAGAATCGACGTTTCGGGCATAAGCCCTTCTTCAGGAATGTGGAAAGTGTGTCCAGCAGGCTAAGATAAAAGGTAGGGAGGAGGGACTTGGGGGAGGGGCGTTGGAATTGCGATAGGTGGAGGGAGGTCAAGGTGAGGGTGATAGGCCGGAGTGGGGTGGGGGCGGAGAGGTCAGGAAGAAGATTGCAGGTTAGGAAGGCGGTGCTGAGTTCGAGGGATTTGACTGAGACAAGGTGGGGGGAGGGGGAGTTAAAGTGTTTGGCTACGGGGTGGTTGGGTTGGTTGGTCCGGGTGTTCCAGAGGTGTTCTCTGAAACATTCCGCAAGTAGGCGGCCTGTCTCCCCAATATAGAGGAGGCCACATCGGGTGCAGCGGATGCAATAGATGATGTGTGTGGAGGTGCAGGTGAATTTGTGGCGGATATGGAAGTGTCCCTTGGGGCCTTGGAGGGAAGTAAGGGGGGAGGTGTGGGCGCAAGTTTTGCATTTCTTGCGATTGCAGGTGAAGGTGCCGGGAGTGGAGGTTGGGTTGGTGGGGGGTGTGGACCTGACGTGGGAGTCACGGAGGGAGTGGTCTTTTCGGAACGCTAATAGGGGAGGGGGGGGAATATATCCCTGGTGGTGGGGTCCGTTTGGAGGTGGCAGAAATGATGGCGGATGATACGTTGTACATGGAGGTTGGTGGGGTGGTAGATGAGGACCAGTGGGGTTCTGTCCTGGTGGCGGTTGGAGGGGCGGGGTTCAAGGGCGGAGGAGCGGGAAGTGGGAGAGATGTGGTGGAGGGCATCGTCGACTACATCTGGCGGGAAATTGCGGTCCTAGAAGAAGGAGGCCATCTGGGTTTTACGGTTTTGGAACTCCTGGGAGCAGATGCGGCGGAGACAAAGGAATTGGGAATATGGGATGGCGTTTTTACAGGGGGCAGGGTGGGAGGAGGTGTAGTCTAGGTAGCTGTGGGAGTCGGTCGGTTTATAGTAAATGTCCGTGTCGATTCGGTCACCCGAGATAGAAATGGAAAGGTCCAGGAAGGGGAGGGAGGAGTCTGAGACGGTCCAGGTGAATTTGAGGTCAGGGTGGAAGGTGTTGGTAAAGTGGATGAACTGTTCAACCTCCTCGTGGGAGCACGAGGCAGTGCCGATACAGTCATCGATGTAGCGGAGGAAAAGGTGTGGGGTGGTACACTGGCACCACTCCCCACCTTTTCCTCCGCTACATCGATGACTGTATCGGCACTGCCTCGTGCTCCCACGAGGAGGTTGAACAGTTCATCCACTTTACCAACACCTTCCACCCTGACCTCAAATTCATCTGGACCGTCTCAGACTCCTCCCTCCCCTTCCTAGACCTTTCCATTTCTATCTCGGGTGACCGAATCGACACGGACATTTACTATAAACCGACCGACTCCCACAGCTACCTAGACTACACCTCCTCCCACCCTGCCCCCTGTAAAAACGCCATCCCATATTCCCAATTCCTTTGTCTCCGCCGCATCTGCTCCTAGGGGGACCAGTTCCAAAACCGTAAAACCCAGATGGCCTCCTTCTTCAAGGACCGCAATTTCCCGCCAGACGTAGTCGATGATGCCCTCCACCGCATCTCTTCCACTTCCCGCTCCTCCGCCTTTGAGCCCAGCCCCTCCAAACGCCACCAGGACAGAACCCCACTGGTCCTCACCTACCACCCCATCAACCTCCATGTACAACGTATCATCTGCCGTCATTTCTGCCACCTCCAAACAGACCCCACCATCAGGGATATATTTCCCTCCCCTCCCCTATCAGTGTTCCGAAAAGACCACTCCCTCCATGACTCCCTCATCAGGTCCACACACCCCACCAACCCAACTTCCACTCCCGGCACCTTCCCCTGCAATCGCAAGAAATGCAAAACTTGCGCCCACAATCCCCCCCTTACTTCCCTCCAAGGCCCCAAGGGACACTTCCATATCCGCCACAAATTCACCTGCACCTCCACACACATCATCTATTGCATCCGCTGCACCCGATGTGGCCTCCTCTATATTGGGGAGACAGGCCGCCTACTTGCGGAACGTTTCAGAGAACACCTCTGGGATACTTGGACCAACCAACCCAACCACCCCGTAGCCAAACACTTTAACTCCCCCTCCCACTCCACCAAGGACATGCAGGTCCTTGGACTCCTCCATCGCCAGACCATGGCAACACGACGGTTGGAGGAAGAGCGCCTCATCTTCTGCCTGGGAACCCTCCAACCACAAGGGATGAACTCAGATTTCTCCAGTTTCCTCATTTCCCCTCCCCCCACCTTGTCTCAGTCAAATCCCTCGAACTCAGCACCGCCTTCCTAACCTGCAATCTTCTTCCTGACCTCTCCACCCCCATCCCACTCCGGCCTATCACCCTCACCTTGACCTCCCTCCACCTATCGCAATTCCAACGCCCCTCCCCCAAGTTCCTCCTCCCTACCTTTTATCTTAGCCTGCTGGACACACTTTCCTTATTCCTGAAGAAGGGCTTATGCCCGAAACGTCGGTTCTCCTGTTCCTTGGATGCTGCCTGACCTGCTGCGCTTTTCAAGCAACACATTTTCAGCTATGTTGTATTTTATATCAACATTGAATGTTCAAAGTGCAAGTATTGCATTGTATCTGAAATTAATGGTACAATAAACACATTTAATAGATTAAATAAAGCAACAAATCAGAAAATGATTAGAAATAACTGATTAACTTTACATTCATTTCACCTATATTTCTTTGTTTTGCAAAATATCTTTGTGAAACTAATGACTACAAATAATTCCCAGATAGCGTTTACTGGCTAGGACAAAGCTCAACACCAAGACAAATATGACACCATGTTTGTGAGCATTAGGTTTAGTATCAGATGTTTGTCAGGAATAGAGATGGTGCCAGTAGTTAGCAAACAGAGATAGGAGTGAAAACAAGCTATCTTTTCAACATTTAATCAGTGTCTGTTCATCACTGCTGGATGTCAGATAAGTGTAAACAAGAGAACTGGAGCCATCTAAAAAGAAAATCATGAAACTGCTTTACAATATTTTAGGTGATGTGTCAAAGGTTCTTTATCATCCTGATAAAATAAGTATTCTGGCTGACTGAATCACATTAATGACCATGGACATGTTTTCCATCTCCATGACCAATGGAATATAGCAAAAGTCAATTCTATTTTTGATTTCTTTTTCAAATCTTCAAAACTCTTCTGCCTTTCCTTTCTCATCTTCAGGGATTGCAGTATTTCCTTTGATCTCTGGTTCTATTTGCTTCTTTCTTTTCTGCCCATGTTGAATTAATGTATAAATCCCTCTGATGAAGAAAAGTCCTGATATTGCTGCAAAATAACTTCCATAAATGAGGAACTGCAAAACAAAATCAAGCATTTAGTTCATTGCTCATTAATATGTTGCTTTAAAATTGCCATTAGCATAAAAAACATTCATTACTTTATCAACATCAGCCAGTTGTCAATTGCCTGGCTTTAAAGTTTCAGTATGTTTTGCAACATTATAGTCTCGACATGAGATTATCCCGGCCCCTGAATAATGTAGGCACTGGTGAGTTAGTTAAGAAAATATGGCAAGAACAGAAAGATTCTTGACATCAATGCAAAGAAGTCCAAAGTTGCGCACAAGGCTTTAATGGCTGATGACAATTTTGTTGATGAGAGGCCTAATGCCATAAAATAAAATCTTATTAATACCTAATCTCAGCTCAGTTATTTGCTATTTGCCATTTTCTGAGGCAATGAAGAGAAACTGGACAGTGACAATTCATGATATGGAAGTCTGAGGCAGTATTTGGTAGCTGCAACCTTCTGGTGTCTTCACTGGGCATTATATTTTGACCAGAATTTCTCAACATCTTGGAGAACGCTCCATGGGCAGCAAATATCTGCATTTCTTTTGTCCACTGAATAGATAAGCACCAGCTTTATCACATCCTCTGGGCACACCTTCAACTCACTAACAATGCAGTTCACCACATCTTCAACACTACACTTGGGAGCTGACTCAAACCTTACATTACAATGCTGCTGCCAGGCCACTTTGTGTACAAGGACTGGCACCCATCTCATTCATTGCAACAGGGTATCTCAGGGCTCTTAGTCCACTTTCTTAGCGTTGATTCACTTTACACCAACTGGATGCTCGCGGTATCTGTGGCTTGCCTTGCCTTTTTGTGTGTTGCTGCCCATTCAGGTTGACAGTACTTCTGTGTTCCTTACCATCTAGTGCAGACACAAAGCCAGTCAACTAGTTCTGTTTACCAGCAATGATCAGTCAAGGTTGGGGAGGGGTAATGATCTGGGGCACCGAGTTTGAACCCTGTCACATCAGATGGTGGAACTTGAATCCAGATAAAATCTGGAATTAAGAGTCTAATGATGGCCATTGTTGGTTATTGGTTAAGAAAAAATCTGGCTCACTAATATCCTTTAGGGAAGGAAATTGCCATCCTCTGGTTTGGCCTACATGTATCACATCAGGAGTATGATGGAGTACTCCCCAGTTGCCTGGATGGGTACACTCCCAATAACACTCAAGAAGCTCGACACCATCCAGGACAAAGCAACCCACTTAATTAGCACCACATCTCCAAGCATCAACTCCCTCCACCACCAACGCTCAGTAGCACAGTGTGTACTATGTATAAAATACACTTATGAAATTCACCAAAGATCCTTAGGCAGTATCTTCCAAACACTTGTCAGCTTCCATCTAGAAGGACAAGGGAAGCAGATACCTGGGAACACCATCCCATGCAAGTTCCCCTCCAAGCCACTCACCATTCTGACTTAGAAACATATCACCGTTCCTTCAGTGTCGCTGGGTCAAAACCTTGAAATTCCTTCCCTAATGACATTATGGGTCAACCAACAGCAGATGGACTGCAGTGGTTCAAAAAGGCAGCTCACCCCTACCTTGTCGAGGGGCAACTAGGGGCGGGCAATAAATGCTGGTCCAGCCAGCAGTGCCCACATCCCAAAAGTGAATTTAAAAAATTCACCACAACCACCTGATGAAGGAGCGGCACTCCGAAAGCTAGTGTGCTTCCAATTAAACTTGTTGGACTATAACCTGGTGTTGTGTGATTTTTAACTTAAAAAATTGCAAGTGAGCAATCAAAAGGAAAAATGGCTGCTACTGCTCACAGAATGGACATATGAATGTTCTGTGTTATCTCCAAGGGAGTAGGATCTTCTTGGGAGCTTTTTGAGGCCCTTCAAGAGGCGGTTGTATTAAACAGACTGTCTCACAGATCAGGTTAAATTGATCTATTATCACAGAATTGTGGATGTGAACCTGGTGCATTGACAAACTATGTTGAAAATTCCAGTTGAGAAGTAATCTTCACTCTGTTAAACATTAAAAGTTAGAAATTGCTGTGAAGCAGAAATAATGTCAGATGAGCTCTGAAGTCTCTCTCAAATCCCACCAATCACAAGCATATTCTATAATCTTATAACCCAAAAGACCCAGGCACTGAAGTTGCTGTCTGCACAAACAGCATCCACAGAGGTTGGTGAGGAGCACAAGCATCTTGAAATCCAGAGCCAGCAGCAACATCCAGCAGATGTGGAGCAGTCTACTAATGCCTACTTTCCAGTCAATGGTATCCTCGTGATGTGGTAAAAGTGCAGGAGACCCACAGTCTTCCACAGAACGTTGTGCAGATGAGAGACGGTCTGAGTCATCATTCTCAGCATTGACGTAGTGATCAGAATGCCATGTCATAAGGCATTGTAATGTTGTATGTAATTTAATATCTTCTTCCATATGGTCAATAAGAGCCAGCAGATTTTTCTGCAGCGTGAGGTTCCCCTGCTGGTCAGGTTTGGGGGTTTGTTGCAGTACAGTACAAGCAGAGGACGCTTAATTTAATTCTTGGACGCTTTGTTCCAGAGAGCTGGAGAACTGGATAAGGGTATATGATGGATGATGAGGATCTGAGAGCAGCAACATTGTACCAAGGAGAAAGTGGTGCCTGAAGTGGTGTCTCAGGTGAAGATTATGTGGAACTCACTGATGCCTGTAGAAGATCAGAGAGAATGAGTAACAAAATAGAGGTAGAGCTTGAGCATATGAAGAATATATTCACAATGGTAATGGGAGAGCAGTACAGCACTTGACAATGAATCTTACTTGGTGCTGGGATATGGAAGTATTGGCATCCCCAAGTAAGCCATAATGCAATTGGAATGCTGAGATAGTCTGCTTTGTGCTCTTCAAGTTACAGTTTTCCTCATTCATTTTAATGAATTACATGTATGCTGGGGAGCACAGAAGTGTTTGATGTTAGTTTATAGTATATATTGTTTATGGTTATATTGTTATTATTTGGAACTTGGATTCAAAAGTAAAGGAAAAATAGATTTTTAGTTTTCAGTTCTGTGAAGTTGACTTAGTTTTATACCAAAGGTCAGAAAGTTGTTATTGAGCAATGAGTTCAAACATTATTTCCAAGAAAGCTTGTGACTCCAGCTAAATGACTACTGTCATAACTTAACTAGGAAAAGAATACACTGATAATCATGTGCCAATGATCCAAAGCTGTGATAAAACATTTAAATAATATTTAAAATCTTAAAATGTTTAAAATCCAAATGAGACCACCAGAATGACTACCTTGCCTGACTGACTACTACACAGGACAAAAACAAACTATACCACTAACAGGAAAAAAACTGATTCATTGTTCCACAATTAATATGAACAAGCAATGAAAATACAGGACTTCTAATGTCTGTAACTTATACTGTACTTCAAAACATCCACAGACACATTAGACTTGAAACATTAACTCTGTTTCTGTCTCCAAAAATAAGATCTGCTGAGTTTCTCCTGAACTTTGTGTTCCATATCAGCAACATACAACACTTGATTTCTAAGTTGTAAAATTGTCCCTTTTCTCAGGTACTGTTGTCGACCTTCCATTTCAGTTTATAATTGCAAACAGCAGAAAGAAATGTGGCCACCTACGTTAAATAAACTGCCCATGGAATTAATTGATGAAATGTTTACAAAGTTGAGCTTATATGACGTATACAGAGAGACAGATCAGGGGCCACAATCAGGATTCAGTTGAGATGAGCAGATTCATACCAACAAAAGAACTGTTAGTTTGTGGCAGTTTTCCCAGCTCCCAGAGCTGAAAAGAAGTTATAAAAGTTGTTTTATAAAGTTGTAAATAGAGTTGATAAGTTTTAAATAGACTTGTTTTATAAAGTTATTCTTTCCAAAGCTGGAAAGAAGTTATAAAGTTGTTTTAACAGTTTAAATAGAGGGGGCTTTTCTCAAAAAGAGATAAAACAAAGAATTGCAGATGCTTGCTTGGGATGAGGGAAGGCCATAAATTAGCTAGTGTCTGTGTATCTTCGGGAGAGACAGTAATGGTGAATGTATGAAAAGTCAGCTATGGGAGAAATTAGTTACAATTGGATTGAGTGAGTAAAGGGTATTAGTGTAAAACAAGTTGAATTCGACTTTCTGTTGTTTATGGTAAGATTTTTCTAAATTGTTTTTTGCATTGTTTCAAAAAAAAAACTTGTGTGAAATAATTTGGTTAAAAGAACATTGGTAGCCCCGTGCAAATATGTTCAGTGACTGACCACCACAGTAACCAAAGTATAAGAATAAAATGGAACAAGAATAAAATAAAAACCGGTAAATCTAATAAACATATCAAGCCAGGTTCGCTTTGACCTCTCACATAGGCAGAGTTACCATCAGCTGTGATCATAAACAAGATCATAACAAAATTCCAGCTATCACACTTAGACATATCTGATATCAACTTATCGTAACATTTTTGGATGCCACAAGGTTATCACATTAATTTCCAAAATGTTTAAAAACATAATTGACACACCACGGGAAACTAATATCTGTACAAATCAAATAGAAACTTTCATTTTATCCAGATGTAAATTTTCTTGACACAACTCATAAAATGTCATGTTGAACTCACCTGGGTAATAATATCCAAGCCAAGGCCTCTCGAATCAACAACAATCACAGTCAGAATGGTCTGAAGTAGGAGGGCTACAAAGGTATTTATTCCGAACAAAAGAGCATAACGCTCAATGCTCAGGTTAGCTGCTATTTGAAACCTTGATGAAGGAAATAATTAGTTAGACTTTGAACAGTGCTTCAAATATTTATATTCAAAAAAGTGCACAAAAGACAATTTTAAAATTTGACAGGCACATTGTGTACTGACCACCTGCCTATTGTAATCTGCATGTGGCCTCAGCTGTTTTGAAGCCCATGTGTCATGATTACTGTCAGCAATCTGCACAGGGGCTAATGCAGGGATAGTGGAAATTCATCTGCCTCTCCTAAATCCTCCTATGGCCTAGTACATGGCAGGACAGGTTCCAGAAATACAAATGGGAGAAGCATTGCAATGGTTTTACATGATAAATGTGCACATGAGAGGATATATAGCAAATATAAATTTAAGAAGTGTTTCTATGACTTTAAAAAGCAGCCTGAGTTATATCTGTGCATGCTAGTCCAATTATCCTATTTTAACTCTACTTCAGTTAATTTTGAACCAACTGGTCAGTGCAGTTTGAATTCAGTTTCCTTATGCACTGTTGAAGTTTTAAGATCCAGACAAATGTGTAAACGTTGGAATTAAAGTCACACATACTGCAGTATCATGAAATGCATTAGACATTTGTCTGCTTATATCAACTGCATGTTCACACCAGTGAAGCCAGTTATTTTACTACAGGAGACATAAGTGTCATCTCCCAGTCTATAACTCATCACTTCATTAAACAGGTGGCCAGTACCTTATCTGTTGGTCCATGGTCACACATCAGCTTTCCCAATGACAGCTGCCAACAGAACAAAACATGTGGCTTTGCAGCAGTTACTAATTTTCACTACATGAAGGGAATAATTGACTCTACAATGTGTGCATTAAGGTATCAGCCAGCAACCTCCTTTAACAGGAATGAGTACCATTTTATTACTTACAGATTGTGACTGATTGACACTGAATGTACAAGGGAACTGTGGAACTGTTTCTATTCTCAGATGTTAAAATTCACACAACACCAGGTTATAGTCCAACAGGTTTATTTGGAAGCACTAGCTTTTGGAGCGCTGCTGCTTCATCAAGTGATTCTTCCTGTTGTCTGACTTTGGAAGTGAAATGAATGGCCGCTGGTGAAAAAGGGCTTCTACAGACATGGCAAATGAGAGTTTTGCGCAGCACCCAACTGAGCAGCACACAATGGTCAATGCTAAGATCAAACCAATACCCTTATAGAATACATAATAGGACTGTTCAGTCAGAGCTTCACACATATAAACAACACAAATAACTCCCTGTACTGTGCATCAGATAGAACACCATGCTGCAAGGAAAGGGTTAATAGTCTGGTTGCAAGTTCAGAGCAGTATTTGTTGTGTGGAAACCAGATGTATGTGATACTTGAATAGAACTGTTAATCACAGCAAACCAGTTGAAATTAATGGAGGCTGATTGAAGCCAGATATGTAAGCCTTGTATAGCTAAACCAATGGAAGAAAACTTGGAAATATGCCAACCAACCACTGCTGATTGTGCAGCCAACTAACCATCACCCGGAAGAGGATAATGATTGTACTCTTTAAAAAACTGATCTGTTTATTAACCTTTCATAAAGAATATTCTACATGGGAGTATTATAAAAGGTGTATATTGACAGACAGAAATCCAGAAAGAAGGCAGGGATGAGTACTGACTGGAAGAGTTTGGGTGAATGAAGTAGAAACATCCTTGTCAAAGACACTCCTGTCCAACCTGGAATTATCTCAGACAGACCACCTGAGGGAGAACTATTTGATTTGATTGAAACAGTTTGTTTGTTAAAATTCCCAAGCAAGGTGTTAGATTTAGTATGAGATTGTGCCTATTGTAAATCATAGTGTCTGAATTTAAATCAGAGGTAAAATTACCTACAGAGCCCATGATACCTCACATTCTCCAGCAATGTGCTGAGACTCACCTTCTACTTACTTGGAAAGGTCCTTGTGAAAGGCCAGCAATTTTTGTCTCCCAGATGATCCGTATTACTCCCTACATTCTCATACACATTGTCTGTGTGTGTGTGTGTGTCTCTGTCTCTCTCTCTCTCATACACACACACTCTCACACATACACATAAAAACAATACCTTTTTCTGACACACACACACACACTGTCACATATACACATGCACACAGAATGCCTATTTCTGACATAAAAATGTGTCCACACAATATTCACAACCCCCCCCCCCCCCCCCCCCACCGAGAGATGATACTGGTGCCCTACACCAATCCACACAATACCAATCCCCCAGACACTCCAGACACTTATATGGTACACACCTGACTGACTTAAAAGCAATTTAGAAAAGGGTCTACTGACCAGAATTCTCTTTCTTTTATGTCACCTTTATATTAGTTACTATTATTACAGTTGTACATTTCTTTCAGAGTATTATACTCACGTTGCAATGGTAATCAGTAACATGTACGTGGCTTTGAACACAACATATCCACCGTAACAAATCCAGATATTGTTTGACAGGTCGATGGCAAATAAAGCACCGCTATTCACTGTTGAAAAGATGCCCAGTGCAATTTCTCCCCAGATTGTCCAGTCCAAGTTTATATAGCCCACGGCAAAAGATGTGCCAGCACCTGGATTCACAACGACAAAAACTCAATCTTTCTGATGTCATTGAATCAGCAATTTTTAAAAAACAGACAGTTTAAATGATCATAATCAGATTTTCTTGCCAATATAATTTGCAGATAATGGCAAGATGATATCAATGATCTAACTAGTGCCATTCTAGATCAGAGAAGCGAGAAATCAGTTTGATGGCCCCGTGAAGGAGGTGAATGGTAAAAAAAACTACCATGAAGTTGATAAACATCTTCACAAAGCAAAACAAGCTGCAGCATTGGATCTAAATAGTCTTTTGGTGGTACAGAACTTGAATATTGCTCAGGAAGAGATATATTTTACCAAACATTTTTGTATTCATCAGGATATTTTGCAAGAATCCAAGCTCAAAGGGAAAAATCAACATCAGTTGCCAAGTGAGCTGTGACTGCTAGAGGTGTTGCCATGGGGAAGGCATCTACTCATGGTGATTGACAGCTAACAGCCAGTCTAAATTTTAAACTAAGCAGATTGGCCAAGGTATGATGCCGAAATAGGATAATATCTACCCTGTTCAGATAATTTCTCACTGTATATTCTGTAAATTCATGCATAGCACTAAGGCAGTCACTCTTGGTAAATGCCCAGTCTACCTCAGATTACTTTGGAAGGATAAGGTGTCTCAGAGTTCTGTGTAACAGTTGAAGCCAGCTGTTTCATGCTACTACTATGTAGTAGCAACATGAGTGCTGTTTACCACCACAGAAAAGATATTATTAAACTAGAAAGAACGCAGAAAAGATGTACCACATGTACTAAGATGCTATCTTGCCTGGAAGGTTGAGGTTGGATAGGCTGGGACTCTTCTCTCTAAAGCATAGGAGACTGAGGGGTGATCTTATAGAGGTATATGAAGGCATATGAGGCATAGATAAGGTCGATTGTGGACAGCTTTTCCCAATGGTAGAGGAGTCTAAACCTGGTAAGTTTAAGGTGAGAGGAGAGAGATACAAAAGAGTCCAGAGGGGCAATTTTTTTCACACAGACAGTGGTGAGTGTATGGAACGGGCTGCCAGATGTAGTGGAGGAGGCAAGTACAATTTCTTCATTTAAGAAACATTTGGAGAGATACAAGGATGGGATAGGTATGGAGGGATATGGACTAGATGCAGGCAAATGGGACTAGTTTAAATTGTAAAAACTGGGCAGCATGGGCACATTGGGCTGAAGGACCTGTTTCCATGTTGTAGAGCTCATCAAGCCAAAAAAGATGTTCTGTCTAACACACAAGTGAGTCTTGAGGTATATGAGTTTTGGTGTTAATGTGATGCCACATATGTAAGCTGTATGTCCTAAGCATGTCTTTTTGGTTGTTCACAATAAGGAAATTACTGGCTGCACCCAATCAACCCACAGTTGTAAAATATGCAACACAATATTTAATATTAGATGTGATTGTGCAATTAGAAAACATTTACTGAATATCCTGAATGAGCGAGGAATTGCACTGACAGCTAGTTTAGGATTGTCAGTCAGACTCACAATGTGGTGCATTAAAGCACCATAAGTTAAAACACAGGACCATTTGTAGGTGAAAAGAAAATGCAGTTAGTCAGAACTCAACATAATAAAAGATAAAAATCACACAACACCAGGTTATAGCCCAGCAGGTTTAATTGGAAGCACACTAGCTTTCGGAGTGTTGCTCCTTCATCAGGTGATAGTGGAGGACTCCAATCCTAAAACACAGAATTTATAGCAAAAATTTACAGTGTGATGTAACTGAAATTATACATTGAAAAATACCTTGATTGTGTCTGTTGAGTCTTTCATCTGTTTGAATACCATGATAGTTTCACTTCTTTCATGTGTAAATCACAAAACCTTTTTTTAAAAAGTTGCATTCTCAGGTTAGCTGTAACAATGGGTGATAGCTAGACAATATGTTGAAGGTGTTAGCCCCCTGTCTTCTCCGTCTATGCCATAAATCTATGCCATAAATCTATGCCATAATCTATGCCATAAATTGATTCTAATCTAAAAAATGAGATAACAGAGTTTTACATGAATTCATGCAGTTTTTGAGCTCAAAGTTTTACATGAATTCATGCAGTCTTTGAGCAAAGTACAATGTAACTCTGCAAGTACAAATTCACCCCACCAAATATATGTCTGCATGTGGGTCTTTGTCTGTGTTTGTGTGTCTGCCTGTCTGGGTTGGGGGTTGTGAGTGTGAGAGAGTGTGTATATGTGTGCGTGTAATGAGTGTAGAGTGTCTTAAGTCTGTGAGGTGGTGATGTGTGAGTGTGGGAGTGTGTGTGCATGAGTGTAGAGTGGTCTAAGTCTCTGAGAGGATGCCTGTGTGAGTGTGGGAGTGTGTGTCTGTAAGGGTGTGTGTGGGTGTCTGTGTGCGTGTCTGTGTATATGTGTGTCCGTGTGTATATGTGTGTAGGAGTGTCTGCGTGTGTGTATAGTGCAATGGTGGTCACCTGTAATGTGACATGAACCCAAGATCCCGGTTGAGGCCCTCCCAATGTGTACCGAACTTAGCTATCAGCCTTTGCTCGGCCACTTTTCTCTGCTGCCTGTCCCGAAGTCCGCCTTGGAGGATTTTTAACTTTGTACACCCCAGTCCAACACCAGCATCTCCAACTCATAATAAAAGATAGTTATTTGTTGACAATGCCTTGACCAAGCAAAGGTAATTTGTTTGGTTTAAAATTTGAACAAAGTCTAGCCGTTAACTATCATACATCATTAATAACTCCATTCGCCATGACAACACTTCTTCCAATCAAAACTTATTTGCCTACCAATCAGCACCATATTGTTTTTCCCCTAAATTTATATTCTTGTGAAATGTCCTGATGGGTGCAAAATGAAAAGCTTCAGCAAAATATCTTCTTCCAACTGTAATCACATTGTGTATAATTAGTTTAGGACTGTAATAGAAAATGCTACTGTGGAAATTTCACATCAGTGACTCGACTACTTGCAATTTTATAAAATGGAGGTTAATTTTTGCGCAAACAATCACAGCTCTTAGCTGCTGTCATGATATTTTAATTATACTTTTTCACATACCAGTCTATTTCTTGTTATGCACTGTATCAACTATGAGCTATTGACAATAAGTATTGGTGGACTGATTGGGTTAGCAGGTCATGTGTTAGAGTAATGCTGCAACACTCAAATGCTACTTGAAATAATTCTTCAACAACAAGCTGACTTTTCTAGAGCATTTTCTCAGATGCAAGAAGATATCTTAAACTGCTTATCATTTAGGAGGACAAAACTATGGAAGCAGGACAGGAAACAAAACATAGAGAGGGGTGGGATAACTGTACAAACTCACCCTTAACTAATGCATGCAGTTGAGTGCTCACTGAGCTCCAGTTTTACTGTGTTTTAGTCTTGGTGAACAGTTCATAGAATGATGAAAGACTCACTGATCAAAGAGTTCTTTTAAAAAAATTATGGGACTCTTTTTACAACTTATTGTTTATGAATCTGATGTCAAAAGACTTGTGTCTTTTTCTGATGCTGAATGAACTACTGCTGGTGGCATGTGAAAGTATTCCTCCATCCATTTTTTGGAATTATACAGTTCATTTCCCTGGCAGTCCACCAGCACTCTCCCAGTTGAATCTTCACCTGGGATTGCTGCAGGACTTGACTGCTGTTGGTTTTTTTCTAGGATGTTACTACTCACTTCACCAAAAGTCACACAATCTCTCCACTTATGCAGACATGAAACATAATGTCAACAGTTGCTATTACTAACAATAAATTGGAGGAACACTATGATAGAACTTACTCACAAAAGTTGACACTGCTTCCACACCACCGTTATAAACTGTGGAATTTTGGGATGGTTCAACGTGATCCCATAGGACTTGTATGTAATTTACAACTTGGTTATATCCACAGGTGGCCAAAGCCCACCAGATAGACCAGTAGAAGATTCGAGGAGAGGAGTAGCACTCTTTGAAGTCAGACCACAGTTTGGCTAGGACCATTATTGCATTCTTTTTCTCTGTTGCTTTCTCCAGGTCTTCATCTCCATCCGACATTATGGGTAATTGTGAGCAGTTTGTTATATCAGGGTTGTTTTGGGGACAACTATTTTCAGACTTCGGCTTGTCATTTTCCATTGAGGGGATCTTTGCAGCCCTTTTCCTGTGGAAGAACATGCTTCTTTTGGGCATTGGCAGGGGAATTGAAGAAAGGAAAGCTACAGACACTGAAACCAGTGCAATCACATTTAGATAGAAATAAGGGACACTCCAAACAGAGACTAAAACTTGACCCAGAATAGAACCCAGTGTGTACGCAACTAATGTGACACTTCGACAATAACTGGTCACTTTTTGATAATGCTCAGAACTAACAACACTATAAATATAGGCGTAATAGGCCACTTCTGCAGCAGATGCAGTCCCAAAGAAGAATTCTAAAAATTGCATGGCCAGGATTCCTTGTGCAAACAGGAGCATTATCCAAGTGATAATATAACTGAGCCCTTGTAAAACTATGATCGGTTTATATCTTAGATAATCTGTGACCACAAAGACTGGAAATAGCATTACCAAGTAAGAATATGTCCAAACTGGAAACATTTCATTAGTAACCTGTAAATGAATGAGAAAATAAGTTGAATGCTAGATTAATCATAGAATCCCAACAGGTGGAAACAGGCCATTTTGCCCATCCAGTCCACACTTACCCTCTGAAGAGCATCCCACCCAGTACCACTCCTCTATCCGATAACCCTGCCCCCCACCACCCTAACCTCCCCACCCACCTCCACGCCACCCAACACCCCACCTCCAACCCCCTGACACCACCTGTCCCTCACACCACTCCCCCACCTACACCCAGCCCACCCCCCACCTCCACTCCTGTGGGGTGGGGTGGGGATTGTTGGGGTGGTGGGGGTTTGGGTGGGATTGTTGGGGTGGTGGATGTGTTGGGGTGGTGGGGGGTTTGGGTGTGGTGGTGGTGGGTGCGACCCAGGGAGATAGAGATCAATCTGAGACTGGTACAGTTGGGAAAGGGAGCAAGTCAAACAGTCAGGGCAGGCAGGGACAAAGCAGAGAACAAGGTAGACTGATAAATTAACCTGATAAATTATTTCAATGCAAGAGGCCAAACAGGGAAGGCTGATGAACTCTGTGTATGGTTAGGGACATGAGACTGGGATATCATAGCAATTACAGAAACATGCCTCAGGGATGGACAGGACTGGCAGCTTCATGTTCCAGGATACAAATGCTACAGGAAGGATAGAAAGAGAGGCAAGAGAGGAGGGGGAGTGGCATTTTTGATCAGGGATAGCATTGCAGCTGTACTTAAGGAGGCTATTCCTGGGAATACATCCAAGGAAATTATTTGGGTGCAACTGAGAAATAAGAAAGGGATGATCACTTTATTAGGATTGTATTATAGAGCCCCTAATAGTCAGTGGGAAATTGGGAAACAAATTTGTAAGGAGATCTCAGTTATCTGTAAGAATAATAGGATGGTTATGGTAGGGGATTTTAATTTTCAAAACATAGACCGGGACTGTCATAGTGTTAAGGGGGGAGGAATTTGTTAAGTGTGTACAAGAAAATATTTTGACTCAGTTTGTGGATATACCTACCAGAGAAGGTGCGAAACATTGGGAAATAAGACAGGGCAGGTGAGTGAGGTGTCAGTGGGGGAGCACTTTGGGGCCAGCGATCGCTGTACATCTCTATGCCTCTATTAGTTTTAAAATTGTGATGGAAAAGAATAGATCGGATCTAAAGGTTGAAATTCTAAATTGGAGGAAAGCTAATTTTGATGTATTAGGCAAGAACTTTCAAAAACTGACTGGGGGCAGATGTTCACCGGTAAAGGGATGAATGGAAAATGGGAAGCCTTCAGAAATGAGATGAGAGTCCAGAGACAGTATATTCCTGTTAGAGTGAAAGGAAAGGCTGGTAGGTAGAGGAAATGCTGGATGACTAAAGAAATTGAGGGTTAAGCAAAAGAACGAAGCATATGTCAGGTGTAGACATGAGAGATCAAATGAATCCTTCGAGTATAAAGGCAGTAAGAGTATACTTAAGAGGGAAATCAGGAGGGTAAAAAAGGGACATGAGATAGCTTTGGCAAATAGGCTTAAGGAGAATCCAAAGGGATTTTATAAATATATTAAGGTCAAAAGGGTAACTAGGGAGAGAATAGGGCCCCTCAAAGATCAGCAAGGCGGCCTTTGTGTGGAGCCGCAGGAGATGGGGGAGTTACTAAATGAGTATTTTGCATCAGTGTTTATTGTGGAAAAGGACATGGAAGATATAGACTGTAGGGAAATAGATGGTGACATCTTGAAAAATGTCCATATTACAGAGAAGGAAGTGCTTAATGTCTTGAAATGCATAAAAGTGGATGAATCCCCAGGACCTGATCAGGTGTCCCCTAGAACTCTGTGGGAAGCTGGGGAAGTGATTGCTGGACCCCCTGCTGAGATATTTTTATCATTGATAATAACAGGTGAGGTGCTGGAAGACTGGAGATTGGCTAACGTGGTGCCACTATTTCAGAAAGGTGCTAAGGAAATGCCAGGGAACTATCACGGTGAGCCTGACATCGGTGGTGGGCAAGCTTTTGGAGGGAATCCTGAGGAGCAGGATGTACATATATTTGGAAAGGCAAGGAATGATTAGGGATAGTCAGTATGGCTTTGTGCGTGGGAAATCGTGTCTTATGAACTTGATCGAGTTTTTTGAAGAAGTAACAAAGAGGCAGGGCAGAGTAGTGGCCATGATCTATATGGACTTCTATAAAGTGTTTGACAAGGTTCATCATGGGAGACTGGTTAGCAAGATTAGATCTCATGGAATACAGGGAGAACTATCCATTTGGATACAGACCTGGCTCAAAGGTAGAAGACAGAGGGTGGTGGTGGAGGGATGCTTTTCAGACTGGAGGCCTATGATCAGTGGAGTGCCACAAGGATTGGTGCTGGGTCGCCAACTTTTTGTCATTTATATAAATGATTTGGATGTGAACATAGGAGCTGTAGTTAGTAAGTTTGCAGATGACACCAAAAATGGAGGTGTAGTGGACAGTGAAGAAGGTTACCTCAGATTACAATGGGATCTTGATCAGGTGGGCCAATGGGCTGAGGAATGGTAGATGGAGTTTAATTTAAATAAATGCAAGGTGCTGCTTTTTGGAAAAGCAAATCAGAACAGGACTTATACACTTAATGGTCAGGTCCTTGGGAGCGTTGCTGAACAAAGAGATCTTGGAGTGCAGGTTCATAGCTCCTTGAAAGTGGAGTTGCAGGTAGATAGGATAATGAAGAAGGCGTTTGGTATGCTTTCCTTTATTGGTCAGAACATTGAGTATAGGAGTTGGGAGGTCATGTTGTGGCTGTAAAGGATGTTGGTTAGGCCACTTTTAGAATATTGTGTGCAATTCTGGTCTCCTTCCTATCGGAAGAATGTTGTGAAACTTGGAAGGGTTCAGAAAAGATTTACAAGGATGTTGCCAAAGTTGGAGGATCTGAGCTACAGGGAGAGGCTGAACAGGCTGGGGCTGTCTTCCCTGGAGCATCGGAGGCTGAGGGGTGACCTTGAAGTGGTTTATAAAATCATGAGGGGCGTGGATATGATAAATAGACAAGGTCTTTTCCCTGGGGTCGGGGAGTCCAGAACTAGAGGGCATAGGTTTAGGGTGAGAGGGGAAAGATATAAAAGGGACCTAAGGGGTAACTTTTTCACACAGAGGGTGGTGCGTGTATGAAATGAGCTGCCAGAGGATGTGGTGGAGGCTGGTACAATTACAACATTGAAAAGGCATCTGGTATATTAATGGGAAGAGTTTAGAGGGATATGGGCCAAGAGCTGGCAAATGGAACGAGATTAGGTTAGGATATCTGATCAGCATGGATGAGTTAGACCAAAGGGTCTGTTTCCTTGCTGTATATCTCTATGACTCAATGAGTCTAAAAGGATTAAACTAAAGACTTTGTACCTGAACACACGCAACATTCAAACTAAAATGAATAAGTACGATGTGATCATTATTACCTGGTCATTGCTGTTGAAAAATACTTTCTAAATGCAAGACTTTCTTTCTTTTCCTCGTTTCAGTTTGAAATGACCAACTGTTAATCAGACACCCTGACTTTTGAATCCCCAACCAGGGAAAACATTCTCCCCACATTTACCCTTTTGAACATTTGAAGTTTTAGTTCAAATATTTACTGAGTCTACTCGATTTCCCTTCATCGGACAAATTTTTCTTTCCCAAGATTCGATGTAGTGAAGCTTTGTTGCACTCTATCTCAGGTAAGGAAAGATAAGGAGACCAAAAGCCTGCTCAGAGCTAAAACATATTCTTTCTTTGTATACAAAACATTCTTGACAAATACCTGTTCAGCTGTTAAGTTTTTCACTGGTCCAACAAGGTATGGCGTTAAAAAAGGCTCTGAAGGTCTCATCATTGAGAAAAACCCAAAGGCACACAGAAGCAGTGTTGGATAATGCCAATCATTGCTCTTTGCTGCATTGCAGCTTCCTTTACAACATGTCAACATCGTCCTGACCACAATTCCTTCTTAGTCTCTACCAGCTCCTTACATTTGCAGCTACAGTTCTACAACAAATCCAAGTCTTTATCAGACAAACATGAACTTTAAACATACTGGGCGCATGCTCGATGCTTCTGTCATTGAATTCAAATCGCAGCATAATTAGGACAGAAATAAGTTACTGACTGTTTAGATTAGCAGAGGTCAAAGTAAGTTCAAAAAGACTTCAAATCCATTCTGTTTTTTTCTCTTTTAGATATTGGGGTAGAGTTTGCATTTCCAATGTATTTGGGAAACTTGGTACAAGTTATGTTGAAATTGTGCTGTAATGAAATTATGATTCAAGTTTCCACACAGCTCCATTTATTGGTGTCTATGAGTCAGTTTCTTAACAAATAAAACTTTAAGGAATGTATCCGTTAATGGCTGTGCATTGAAAGATATCAGCTTATTTCGAACAGGTACAGCTAGAGGAAACCTGTTATACATTGGCCAAAATTGCAAAGTAGCACAATTTTGTGGGTGTGACCAAAAATGGTTTTTAACTTATGGAAAATATCATGGAGGTTCACGACTTTCATATGACAGCTATTGATATTTTGCACTGGGTTTACCTGCAGGGCATGTTTTACTGATAATATTTAGCACCGATTTCTGTCTACCCCATAGTCCTTTCAGGGTACTCTAGCAGAAGAAGATCTGAAAGGGGATTTTTGTAAAAGAGAAAGTAACAAGTAGAATAATTGCTTCAGATCTACAGCACAACAGTAGTTATGCTCATCGGAATTTAAGAGTTAGTTTATCATAAATCACCTAGTTAACTAGGACAAGCTCCCAGGCTTTCAGGTGAAAAGGGAATGGGATGTCTACAGAATTGCCCTTCATCAGGAATAAAGGCAGAGAGCCTGAAGCGTGGAGAGATAAGCTAGAGGAGGGTGGGGATGGGGATAGAGTAGCATAGAGTACAGATAGAAATATATCCCTGGTGGTGGGGTCTGTTTGGAGGTGGCGGAAATGTCGGCGGATGATTTGGTTTATGCGAAGGTTGGTAGGGTGGAAGGTGAGCACCAGGGGCGTTCTGTCCTTGTTACGGTTGGAGGGGTTGGGTCTGAGGGCGGAGGTGCGGAATGTGGACGAGATGCATTGGAGGGCATCTTTAACCACGTGGGAAGGGAAATTGCCAAATCATCCGCCGACATTTCCGCCACCTCCAAACAGACCCCACCACCAGGGATATATTTCCCTCCCCACCCCTTTCCACCTTCCGCAAAGACCGTTCCCTCCGTGACTACCTGGTCAGGTCCACGCCCCCCTACGACCCACCCTCCCATCCTGGCACTTTCCCCTGCCACCTAAAACCTGTGCCCACACCTCCTCCCTCACCTCCATCCAAGGCCCTAAAGGAGCCTTCCACATCCATCAAAGTTTTACCTGCAAATCCACTAATATCATTTATTGTATCCGTTGCTCCCGATGCGGTCTCCTCTACATTGGGGAGACTGGGCGCCTCCTAGCAGAGCGCTTTAGGGAACATCTCCGAGACACCCGCACCAATCAACCAAACCACCCCGTGGCCCAACATTTTAACTCCCCCTCCCACTCTGCCGAGGACATGGAGGTCCTGGGCCTCCTCCACCGCCGCTCCCTCACCACCAGACGCATGGAAGAAGAACGCCTCATCTTCCGCCTCGGAACACTTCAACCCCAGGGCATCAATGTGGACTTCAACAGCTTCCTCATTTCCCCTTCCCCCACCTCATCCTAGTTTCTAACCTCCAGCAACACTGTCCCCATGACTTGTCCGGACTTGTCCGACCTGCCTATCTCCTTTTCCACCTATCCACTCCACCCTCTCCTCCCTGACCTATCACCTTCATCTCCCCCCACTGACCTATTGTACTCTATGCTACTCTATCCCCACCCCCACCCTCCTCTAGCTTATCTCTCCACGCTTCAGGCTCTCTGCCTTTATTCCTGATGAAGCTCTTCTGCCCGAAACGTCGATTTTGCCTGTCCTCGGATGCTGCCTGAATTGCTGTGCTCTTCCAGCACCACTACTCCAGAATCTGGTTTCCAGCATCTGCAGTCATTGTTTTTACCTTGTCTACAGAATTGTCAATTATTTTTTAAAGCTATTACAATCTTTTCTTCTGCTTCAAAAGCAACATTTTAAAAAATATAACTGCAAAATATTTTCACGTGCTCAGGTGTTCATTTATCTTTGACGTTAATACTGTCATAAAGCAGGACAATTTAACTTCCAAATCCATGACCACTTCCATTTAGAATGTTATGGAAATACTATCACCTTCAAGTTCCCCTCCAAGCCATTTACTATCGTGACTTGGAAATATATCACTGTTCCGTCAGTGTCACTGGGTCAAAATCCTGGAATTCCCTTCGTAATGGTATTGAGAGTCAACCCACAAAAGGTGGATTGTAGCGGTTCAAGAAGACAGCTTACCCCCACCCTCTCAAGGAGCAATTAGGGAAGGGCACAGTCAGTGACACCCACGTCCATGAGTGAATTAAAAAAAAATTAATTCTGATTCACCACATGCTGCAGCTTGCACTCTTGCTTTTTGTTTCTCTTGCCTAATTTCTGCTCTTCCCAGCTCTTGGTTCACTTGCTGAATTGTGGTTCTCTGGTCAGTAACTACCTTCCTATACCTCACTAAGTCACCATTGTTCACAGCCATTGATATCAGACGAGTATCTTCCATCTGAACCGCTACTGAGTGTTTGTTTTGGATTGCACTTTGTCTAGTTCCTTGCCTTTGGTCCCTGATGGTCGTGGTGACCTTACCATCATAGTAACCTTATTGTCATGGTGATCCTACTATCATGGTGACTTTACTGTCCTACCATCGTGATGACCATACCATCACGATGACCCTACCATCACAGTCACCTTACTGTCATGGTGACCGTACCGTCATGGTGACCCGACCATCACAGTGACCTTACCATCACAGTGACCTTACTGTCAAATTTGACCTTACTGTCATTGTGACTCTACCAGGAGTTAAGAACTCCTGATGACATCACTCTCATAGACAATGGAATATTGAAGTCTCTCCACCACAGCAAGGTGGCATACCATGGAAAGGAAACATGGGGAATATACTGTGACCCACTGGCACATTAAATAGCAAATACAATCAAGACTGATCCCACAGATTTCTCAGCATCTCTCCTGGATGCTAAAGACATGAGTCATCAAATGTTATTAATCTTCAGGGTGACATGGCGGCTCAGTGGTTAGCACTGCTATCTCACAGACCCCACGACCCAGGTTCACTTCCAGCCTCGAGCAACTGTCTGTATGGGGTTTGCTCATTTTTCCTGTGTCTGTGTGGGTTTCCTCCTGGTGCTCTGGTTTCCTCCCACAGTCTAAAGCTATACATATTAGATGGATTGGCCATGCTAAATTGCCTGTAGTGTACAGGGATGTGCAGTCTAGGTGGATTAGCCATGGGAATTGTGGGGTTACAGACATAGGTGGGGAGGGTGCTGGGTCTAGGTGGGATGCTTTTCAGGGGGTCAGTGTAGACTCAATAGGCTGAATGTAGGGATTCTATGATTCTGTAGCAATGACCATTCTTCATTTTGCCAATCTGGTCTTCAGATCTCTTGAGCTGTTCTGCCATGGATGGACTCAGCAACTTCTGCTCTGGTCAGTTCCCTGGGCCTACGCTCAACATCAGCAACTACCCTTCAGTGCACACTCATGAACACAACTCCAGATTTTCACTGACAATTAGCTTCACTAAGCTAGATCCAGCTCTGAGATTTTTGTTTTCTGAGTTCTTCTCTTGTTTAATTGCATCAAGCATGTGCCGCTTGTGAGCTTTCCATCTCCCAATCTCAGTTTTATCAAAAACAGCTTCTTCTGTCACCCCACAGCTCTAGGGCTTCTCCAAAGATGTGACCCAACACTCATCTTCCTGATAGCCCCTAACACTTCTTCCAGAGTTCTAACAGCAACAAGTTATCTATCCATGAGTCAGAATACAGCAAGGAGATAGAGGCTTGGTATCATGGTGCAGTGATGATAACATCTCTCTAAATATTGGAAAAACTTTTAAAAACTGATCATCTACTTCAGGAAGCATGGAGGAGGACACACCTCTATCAACATCAATGGAGCTGAGATGGAGATGGTCAAGAGCGTCAAGTGCCTAGGAGTGACGATAACTGACCATCTGTCCTGGACTTTTCATGTAGATGTGACTATCAGAAAAGCACCACAACGCCTCTTCTTCCTTGGGCAGCTTAGGAAATTGAACATGTCCTAAGGACCCTCACCACTTCTACAGATACACCACTGCAAACATTCTATGTGGATGCATACTGGCCTAGTACGGCAACTGCTTTGCCCAGGACTGCAAAAAAGTTGTACACACAGCTCAGACCACCACGGAAGCCAACCTCCCATCCATGGACTCCATTTACACTTCTCGTTGCCATGGAAAGACTGCCTACATCATCAAAGAACCCTCCCACCCCGATAACACCCTTCTGCAACCTCTTCCATCAGGCCGAAAGTATAGAAGTTTGAACATATGCACCAACAGGTTCAAGAACAGCTTCTTCCCTGCCATATTAGAGTGCTGAATGGATCTCTCTACTTTCAAATGGTGTTGATCTTGCTTTGTGCACCTCCTGTGCAGCCGTAACCTTACATTTCTCTCTCTATTTAGGCACCCTATGGTTTGTATCGTGGGTTGAAAAGCGTGATGCTTGAAAAACACAATAAGTCAGGCAGCATCCAAGGAGCAGGATAGACGACATTTTGGGCATAAGCACATCATTAGGAATGATGATGGGCTTATGCCCGAAACATCGACTCTCCTGCTCCTCAGATGCTTCCTAACCTGCTGTGCTTTTCCAGCGCCACCCTTTTCACTCTGATCTCCAACATCTGTAGTCCTCACTTTCTCTCAGTCTATGATCTGTATGTTCTTGTTTACTATGATCTTCCTGTACTGCTCACAAAACTTTTCACTGTATTTAGGTACGTTTGACGACAATGAATCAAATCAAATCTGTTCTTATGTTTTCTCACTGATTCCCATACACTAATCCCACGTAGTTTAGTTGCTATTAGGATGCTGTTAAGAAGGGAATTCCAGGATTTTGACTCAGCAATACTGAAGGAAGTGTGATATCATTCTGTGTCAGGATGGGGAGTGGCTTGAAGGGGAACTTGCAGGTGGTGCTGTTTCCATTCATCTGCTGCTGTTGTCCTTCTTGTAGCATAAGCCCACCAAACAAAACTGTCACTGACTTTGGAATTTTGAGAGGAGTTAAGGGCGCATGGGATCAACAAACTGTGGAGTGAGACCTGTTAGTTTGCAGGCCTAGAGCAATCAAAATTTCACATTTTAAAAAAAAACTAGCCTCAACAACAAATGATTCTCTCTCACTCTCTCGACACAGATACTGCCAGAACTGCTGAGTTTCTCCAGCAATTTCTGTTTTTGTTTGTTCCAGATCTTCAGCATCGACAGTTCTTTATTTCATTAAAATTAGAATATCCTGTTTCAATTCATTGTTAACTGTCTTGATGCTGTGAGCTAATATTAAATTCTTTAATATATAATGGTTTCAACAACAAATATGTTTTCCCTTTTGCTTGCATTGTATGGAACATAATATATACATTTGCTTTTTGTTTTTACAGGATATATTACCTCCGTATTTACATTTCAATGTAGATGCCCTTTCAATGTCTGATTAATTAGTCCAAATCTGTTTTCAAACCTGTTCATCTTTGTTATATCTGGGACTGGGGTTGACGACATCATTAAGAAATGGTTCCATGTTCTATTAAATTCAGAATGAGAGCTGTGGTTAGCATTGACACATTTCAAAGTATATGTAGGTCAGTGTGCTGTTGAAGACAGACAAAACAGTCACAGTTTTGTACCACTTGGATCACTACTTCTAGATCTTTAAACTAAACGTGGACAAAAGTGAAAGGTCAATTCCTTTAACTATATTAATGTAGGTCATGGTACATTTGGGGAAAAACATGTTGAAGTCCGAAATGTTACAGAGAAGAGGTCAAAGGTGAAAACTACTGGAGCTCCCAAGAACGAACAACAAAACTCTCATCTCAAAATATTTTTAACTTGGGACAGAGATCGACACCTTCGTCCAGGAAGTGCACAATGTTGGGAAAAAATGGATTAAAAAGAAGTTTCAGGGAAAGATGCATTTTGTTATGTCAAAAAGCCTTAAACAGCTGTACTTGATAATTCCAGCATCCACTATTACAATAGTTATGTCATGATTTGGAGACGCCGGTGTTGGACTGGGGTATACAAAGTTAATAATCACACAACACCAGGTTATAGTCCAACAGGTTTAATTGGAGGCACACTAGCTTTTAGAGCGCTGCTCCTTCGTCAGGTGGTTGTGGAGTAATGTCATTTGTCATGGAAGACAGACCTGCAATAGAGGGGGTTGACTTATGAGAAGAAACTGAGTAGACTGGGATTATATTCATTGGAATTCAGAAGAATGAGGGGGATCTTGTAGAAACATATACAATTAAGAAGGGAATAGATGAGATAGATGTACAGAGAATGTTTCCACTGGCAGGTGAAACTGGGACAAGAGGGCATGGCCTGAAGATTAGGGGGACCAGGTTTAGGACTGAATTGAGAAGGAACTTCTTCACCCAGAGATTTGTGAATCTATGGAATTCCCTGCCCAATGAAGTGGTTGACACTACTTCTGTAAATGTTTTTAAAGCTAAGGTGGATTTTCTTTTAACAATAAAGGAATTAAGTGATACGGTGAGAGGGCGGGTAAGTGGAGCTGAGGCCATGAAAGATCAGCCATGATCTTATTGAATGGTGGAGCAGGCTCTAAGGGCCGGACGGCCTACTCCTGCTCCTGATTCTAATGTTCTTCTTAAGTGCTCCCAATTGACAATAGGGTTCTTTTTGATTATAAATTGGGTGCAAGCACATTTTAAGTTTTATTCCATTCATTATTGCTGTTTTTGACTAGCCCAGTAAATGTGGCTGTAGGAAACCAGCGGTGTATTATTGTTGAGGTGCATCTGCCCAGAGGTCCAGAAACAAAAACAATTGGTGCATCCTTTGGACTGTTTCCAGGAAGTGTGTGTTTTATCTTTCATCTTCCATCCTCCATTTCCTGGAGAGGACTGGGACAGGAAAATGTGGGTAAAGAATTACACTTTGCTGTACTCCCTGTCCGTTGTTCTGCTCCTATGCAACAAACAAATGCCAGGACATGACCACCTCCAATAAGAGACAGTCTAACCAATGTCCCTTGATATTCAATGGTGTTACCATCACTGAATCATAGAGTTGTACAGCATGGAAACCAGACCCTTCAGCTCAGGTTACCCATGCCAACCAGGTTTCTTAAACTACACTAGTCCCATTTCTATGTATTTGGCCCATGTCCCTTTGAACCTTTCCTCTTCACGTACTTGTCTTTTAAATGTCTTTTAAATATTGTAATTGTACCACTTCCTCTGGCAGCTCGTTCCATATACGCACCACCCTCTGTGTGAAAATGTTGCCCCTCAAATCCCCTTTAAATCTTTCCCCTCTCACCTTAAACATTTGCCCTTCAGTTTTGGATTCTCCTACTCTGGGGAAAAGACCTTAGCCATTTACCCTATTCATGCCCCTCATGATTTATAAACCTTTATAAGGTCACCCGTCAGTCTCCTAAGCTCCAAGGAAAAATGTTCAAACCTACTCAGCCTCTCCTGATAACTTAAACCTTCCAGTCTTGGTAACATAACTTGTAAATCTTTTTTGTACTCTTTCCACTTTAAAATATCCATTCTATAGCAGGATGACCAGAATTGTACGCAGTACCCCATATGTGGTCTCATAATGTCTGGTACGGCTGTAACATGATGTCCCAGCTCCTGTACTCAATGCTCTGACCGATGAAGGCAAGCATGCCAAATGCCTTCTTCACCACCCTGTCTCCCTGTAATGCCATTTGCAAGAAACTATGTACCTGCACCCCTAGGTCTCTCTGTTCAACAGCACATTCTTGGGCCCTACCATTAACTCAGCAGGTCAGGCAGCATCCAAGGAGCAGGAGAATCAACATTTCAGGCCAGAGCCCTTCATCCAAATATTTATGTAAATGACAAACAATAACAGTGGACCCAGCACTGATCCTTGCGGCACACTACTGGTCACAGGCCTCCAGCCTGAACATCAATCCTCGACCATCACCTTCTGTCTCCTGCCATCAAACTAAACCTCCAATGTCAGTGATATTGGTGTTACCATTGATGAGAAACTCAACTGGATTGCCATATAAGCATAGTGGCTACAACAGCAGTCAGAAGCTAGGATTAACTCTCCAAAGTCTGTCCACAATCTACAAATAAAGAATTGGCAGGCGGAACCTGCAACTCACACTGTGATGTGCTCTCTTTGTCACTTTCTGTCCCATCCACATCCCTTGACATTCCATGGTGTTACAATCACTGAAACCCTCACTAGCAACCTGCGGGTTGCCATTGACCAGAAACTCAATTGAACTCACCACATAAATACAGTGGCTACAAGAGCAAGTCAGAGGCTAGAAATATGCACTTCCCGACTCCACAGCCTGACCACCATCTACAAAGCACAAGTCAGGAGTGTGATGGAATATTCCCCACTTGCCTGGATGGGTGTAGCTCCAACAACACTCAAGATACTTGACACCATCCAGAATAAAGCAGCCTGCTTGATTGGCACCACATCCACAAGCATCCCGTCCCTCCACAATCAACGCTCAGTCACAGTAGTGTGTACTATCCACAAGTTGCACTGCAGAAATTCACTAAAGATTCTTAGATAGCACCTTCCAAGTACACAACTACTTCTGCCTAGAAGGACAAGGGCAGCAGATACATGGGAGCACCATCACCTTCAAGTTCCCACTCAACATCCTGAGTTGGGAATACCGTTCCTATAGTGTCGCTGAGTCCAAATCCTGGAATTCCCTCCCAAGGATATTGTCGGCCAACCCTCAGCAGATGGACTGCATTGATTCAGGAAGGCAGCTCACCACCACCTTCTCAAGGGCAATTAGGGATGGGCAATAAATGTTGGCCCCGGCATTGGCATCCATGTCCTATGAGTGAAATTAAAAAAATAAATCCTCTGAATGTTAAACTCATACAATGATGATCTTCATTATGTCTGCTATTGCACGGCAGGTGTACTGAAGTAACATTCAATGATAGAAGGATGTTACTTAAGTATTTTCTATCATTTGACTAATTGCAAAGATAGATACAGGGGATACCTGTCTATTGCTACAGTAACAGAGGGTCAGTTTGAATTTACACATGTGCAGGACACCATGTGCAATAGGAGTGATGATAGCACAGAGCATGGCAGCAGCTGGTTTCACTGTTTAACCAAACTATCCTGGTAGTTTCACTCATGGACGGAAGATTTCCAGCTTCTACCCACAGAGGTCCCAGTGCCGGTGGAGTCCTTGGTGAAGATCCAGAGAATCCAGTAAAAACATTAAAACGATCGCCAAAGTCAGAACACCCGAGTCAGGATCGGGAGTCACCTCTTTTTGCCAAGAAAAGAAAACATGAGCAAATGGCTGTGAAAGAAATGGTTAAAATATCCACAGAGAAAGGGAGAGTTTGCTTCAGATCTAACAATCCACCCAATCCTTCCAGCAGAAGTTGCTATCATTTCTTGTTTTTGTAATGAAGATTCTCTGAGAAGTTAGGATCTGTTTGGGAATATTGGTCAGTGGCTGAGGAACCCAAGAAAAGTTGAATGCATGGATAAAATTTGAGCTATTGGCTATTGCTTCATTAAGTCAGTTCAATCATTGCACTGTCACGGGTCAGCAGTTAAACAACTCCATACATTGCCTAGAATGAACCAGTTTAAAGTTAACCATTAATGATATTTTATTACAGTTGGCTTTAAGGATCTTTGCCAAATGGTTTAAAAACAGCCAGCTCAGTTCTCATGGTCATGTCCTAGGATTGAAATTTGCATCAGCTGAGCTGTGTGCTGTGGCACGATTTCAAATCTACCAGCTGAGGTATTTTTAATATATATTTCTAAGTTCGGCTTGACTCGTAAGAAAATCGTGATAAAGTCCTGTGAACTTTGTGCTGCTATGTTTAGATTTTTGTACATCTGGTACAGAAAAGAATGGTGAGTAGGTTACAACACAGTTTAGTCAGGACTGCATCTTCAAGGAAGGCATCCTTGCAAGAGGATTCGCAGTAGGTTAAAATCTTCGAGGAGAAAGTGAGGACTACAACACAGTCAGAGCGAGGTTGGATCTTATGTAGTCACAATGCATTTCCTGAAAAAGTCTGGAGGGGTAGAGTGGGTAGTTGGCTGGATGGGTGGTTTGTGATCCAGAGTGACACCATCAGTATGTGGGTTCAATTCTCGCACTGGTTGAGGTCATCATGAAGGTCCCGCCTTCTTGACCTCTCCCCTCACCTGAGACACTGTGACCCTCCAGCTGCCTCTCTAATGAGAGAGTGGGACTAATGGTGACTTTACTGTAAGAGAAGAGGATACTACAGTAATTCTAATATAATTTCAGATTCACAAGTTAGTAAAGCATTTGAAAAGGTCCCATGTCAATCTGGTCAGAAAAGCAAAAGCCTATGGGATATAAGGTAATGTGTTGAAATGAACCTCTGTCTCACCTCGAAGGACTGTTTGGGGCCCTGGATGGAGGTGAGGGTGTGGTGGAGGCTTTGCATCTTTTCCGGTTGCAGGGGAAGGTACCTGGGGTTCGGGGAGGGGGGTGGTGGTGGGGGGGTGTAGGTTGGGGGTTGATATGGAGAGTGGTGCAAACCAAGGAGACTTCCTAAAAATTCTGGTTTCCTTCCTATCGGAAAGATGTTGTGAAACTTGAAAGGATTCAGAAGAGACTTACAAGGATA